>NC_056734.1:403195863-403233363 GCF_019279795.1 Protopterus annectens | reverse complement strand
TATATATATATATATATATATATATATATATATATATATAGTATACAGACATGTAATCTGACATAGTCAAACAAAAGTATGTTTAATTTATATGACATAATGACACTATAATTTCTTTCTGTATACATAAAAGAGTTGTTTTTTTGCACCAGATGCCAAGACACTGGGGTAGTACTTTGCTGTTTCCTCAATCCCAAACCTGAAGTAATCTTCGCCATTTTTCATGACAACATTGATGGGGTGGAGTTCACAAAATATACTACCTTGCAACGCAGAGGTAGTGAATGCACGGAAGTCCTGTTTCTCCAGAAGCAGGTAATAAGATACTAAATTAAGCCATGGTATTGACTCTGATTACTCATTCTTAGTGTTGCATTGGCATACCTGAAAGGTCAGCTGACCTGACAAATCCAACATGAAGTTACCCTTGTGCCACAGCTTTACCTGTAGCTGTACCTGAGCTGCTACATAGGGAGAGCACATGGCCATGTAGCCATCCTGCACAGCAATTCCACCTGCAGAATGACTGGCAGGATGTATGCCTGACAGGTCACATGGTTGCCATGCATGTATTCTTACTATTTATGGATTGGGGTGGGCATGCGGTGCCACTAGCCCACCAGGGAATGAAATCTATTTTTAATATAGTATTATGTTGTTCCCCATTAACATACTCCAAATAAATGGCTAATAGAGCTCTTGGTGGTAGATTTGGGAGTGGGGTAACTTCTCAACATGGAATGTTACCCCACATCTGAGTCCTTTTTCAAATCACAGCCTTAATGACATTTCTAGATAAAATTAAAATATGTTTAGAACAAAGAGTACAAGTAAAGTCTGCTAGGTTGTGATATTGCTAACTGCTGAGTTTTTTTTATTTCAATAAAGTGAAATTTACCTCAAGGTGAAAGTGATAAAACAAAGAAGTTATTTGTGGATGTTGCCAGTACACATTGCATGCATTATACTTTGGCATTTGCTGTATGTGCAAAATATAATATAAGTAAGTCAAAGCACCTCATACATCACACATATACACATATATTCATGTGTGGATTTTAAATTAATCAAGATATAACAAGCTCTCAGTAGTAAACATGTGTTTTTGATCCACAGTGAAAGCTTTTATTTATGCCAGTGTCACATATCAAACTGCTTGTAAACTCCTTAACCTTTTCATCTTAAATATCAGCAGTAAATAATCTCATAGATTTATTACCACTTGAAAAAAGATTAAGTGCAAACAGTCCCTGCTTATTGAGGAAGAAATCCAATCTGGGAATGGGACCAGCTGGAATAAAATGTGAACTCTGCAAGTAAGAGAAGAAAAAAAGACAGGTTTAAGAAAATGAAAGAAAAAAAGACAGATGTACAGGCATTGGAAGGGAAAAGTAATTAATATATAAAATATGGACAAAACAGAACAGATTTAACATAGGTAAAGCAAACCCGGCAATCTTTTAATTTAAACTTGACTATGCTATGGTACTAATTTTAAAACAAGCACTAAAAATGCTATATTTTGTCACCCCACAGTAATAGAAGCAAATGTTTTAACCAAGCAACAGTTGTACACATCTGCAGAAGTTTTGTTTTATAAATATCTGGTATAAAGCAAAACACTTCTGAATTTCACTTATAGCTTTCCATGTCTCACATTTCCTATATTTTGAACTTCTTTGTCCATATGCCCATTTACACTTAAGTAAGCCTTAAGCCATTTGCAATGGTTATTGTGTAGGTGCTAGTTTTTGCATGCGAGTGTGCAGGCACTTATTCCTACACCAGTAGACACCCAAGAAGAGAAGTGTACTTAGATTTATTTGCAAAACGTTCCTTTTCTCAAGTTTAAAGAAAATATATTAAAGGCATTAAAATAAATAAATAAATGTATTACAACGTTTATAGGCGCGATTCCAAAACAACTTATGCTCAGGGCTAGGAGGTGACTTGGGTTTTCTGTTTTAGACAATATGGTGATGATTCACAAAGAAGGCTTTTCTGTTTTCTTATGATAAATATTTACACAATGAATGAGGAACCTCTCAAACCTTCATGGATGTCATTACTTCTAATCCCATCAAAAGTTAGCATATCCTCTGATGTGATCTATAAAGAAAGTTGAAATGGATAGTACACACCACAAAAATATTGTATGATATGTATTCCGTAGCTATTTGGCTAAGCTTCCCCCATTAAAACACACACCACTGTAAAAAGGATACCCAACATATGGGAGCCGGAGCCAGTACATCATACGTGTTTGTAAATCTTTATGACTGTGCATGGCCATTTGTGATTGCTAAATTTACACACACACACACACACACACACACACACACACACACACACACACACACACACACACACACACACACACACACACACACACACACACAAACATGTGTGTCTGTGCCTGATATTTATAACTCTCAGTGTGTCATTTGACTCTTTTGTTAAATGATCCAGGAGGTGCAAAATATTATTGATTGTCTATTTCATCAAGCGATGCTTTTTTCAGTTATTTTAGTATAACTATCCAACTATATATTTGTCTGGAATTGGAGAAACTAAGATGGCAATTAAAAACTAATTCAGCTATTAACTGGGGCCTCAATGATATTGTTTCAGTTAGTAGTATCCTTAAGTTGAAGGCAGCATTTTCTTGAATAACATTTATCATCTATTATCGAAATATTGTCATTGATTGGTGTTGGTGGGTACCTTTTTATACACATACAATACTTTTTAAGGGGAGAGCTACAATGGCACATGGAGTGGTTCTGATTTCTATTCTGGTTTCTGTCTTATTTATTGCTTATTGGTTTACAGGGCAGGTTTTATTCTAATACTTTTAACAAGACATGGGGATGTGTTTTTATTATTATTTTATTTTTATTTATTATTATTTAAGAACCAAATTAGGTGTCAATGTAACCACATGCATCTGGAGTGTTTCTCTCTGGGCCTTCACTAAAAATAAATCAAAAGAACTATTATTGTTAATGAAATTTATTCTGACAAAGTCCAAATATTAGGATGGAAGTGCTTAATTTGTGGTTTTATTTAATAAAATTAAGTTGTATTGTGCTCCTAGCTGCCATAGTATGTATTTTTGCAACTATACAACTATAGTGTAGTTGAATTGTCACAAAATTTTAGGGGTGTTGGAATTTAGGAGTGTGTTCTGGTTCTGGGTTCTCGCAGATAGTGTTGAGTTAGGTATCATCTTTGTGTGATTACAAAACAGTGTAATAAAAAAAGAGAATTGTCTAGGAGTCAATATATTTTAGCTGCAGTGGTGGTGTGGTGGGGGTATTGAAGGGGTAAAACACTTATTTTAGAGTTTTTTAAGAATTGGGCGTTAATGTATATTTTTTTGTGTGTCAGTCAGTATATTTCTTCTCACTAACACACAAAGACTGATGGTGGTGGCAGTAGGAACTCTGTTTATAGTAACAAAATCCCAAATTATATATAAACACATACCCTATTCATTGTTCTTTTATGCTGCTTCTTCTAGACATGTTTTCCTTCCAATGAATCAGTTAGACTGCCAGTTTGTTGGTTTGCTTATTTTTCTATTTACAGTGCTAACTAGGTAGGTGAAATGGTCAAAGGACCCATTTCAGTCATGACTTGAGCCCAGTGACAAGAACAAACATAAATGTTACGTATATAGAAACAATACTATGTAGTAAGTGCAGGAGTATCTGGAAATATGGAATATCTGCTTAATGTGTGATAATTTTTTACAATTTTTTTACAATTGATGTTTGCGACCTTTATACATCTATTCCACAAGAACTTGGATGTGAATGGGTGAGAGACTTCCTTTTAGAAAAACAGGTAGAAGGACAAAGTATTGATTTAATCATATACTTATTGGAACTAGTCTTTAATAATAATTACTCTTTGTTCAACAAACAATTTTACCTCCAGAAAACGGATGTAGCCATGGGGTCCCCCTGTGGAGCAACTTTTGCTAATGCTGTTATGGCTTTTTGGGAAAAGCATTATTTGTTCGTTGACACCATCTTTCAGGAGAGGACCGCATGGTACACCCGTTACTTGGATGATATATTCATTTTGTGGAGAGGAGATATCGCTTCTGCCACTACCTTTGTTGAACAAATTACTAACTACACCAATTTTTGAAAAAAACAACTTATGCTCAGGGCTAGAAGGTGACTTGGGTTTTCTGTTTTAGACAATATGGTGATGATTCACAAAGAAGGCTTTTCTGTTTTCTTATGATAAATATTTACACAATGAATGAGGAACCTCTCAAACCTTCATGGATGTCATTACTTCTAATCCCATCAAAAGTTAGCATATCCTCTGATGTGATCTATAAAGAAAGTTGAAATGGATAGTACACACCACAAAAATATTGTATGATATGCATTCCATAGCTATTTGGCTAAGCTTCCCCCATTAAAACACACACCACTGTAAAAAGGATACCCACATATGGGAGCCGGAGCCAGTACATCATACGTGTTTGTAAATCTTTATGACTGTGCATGGCCATTTGTGATTGCTAAATTTACACACACACACACACACACACACACACACACACACACACACACACACACACACACACACACACACACACACACACACACACACACAAACATGTGTGTCTGTGCCTGATATTTATAACTCTCAGTGTGTCATTTGACTCTTTTGTTAAATGATCCAGGAGGTGCAAAATATTATTGATTGTCTATTTCATCAAGTGATGCTTTTTTCAGTTATTTTAGTATAACTATCCAACTATATATTTGTCTGGAATTGGAGAAACTAAGATGGCAATTAAAAACTAATTCAGCTATTAACTGGGGCCTCAATGATATTGTTTCAGTTAGTAGCATCCTTAAGTTGAAGGCAGCATTTTCTTGAATAACATTTATCATCTATTATCGAAATATTGTCATTGATTGGTGTTGGTGGGTACCTTTTTATACACATACAATACTTTTTAAGGGGAGAGCTACAATGGCACATGGAGTGGTTCTGATTTCTATTCTGGTTTCTGTCTTATTTATTGCTTATTGGTTTACAGGGCAGGTTTTATTCTAATACTTTAACAAGACATGGGGATGTGTTTTTATTATTATTTTATTTTTATTTATTATTATTTAAGAACCAAATTAGGTGTCAATGTAACCACATGCATCTGGAGTGTTTCTCTCTGGGCCTTCACTAAAATAAATCAAAAGAACTATTATTGTTAATGAAATTTATTCTGACAAAGTCCAAATATTAGGATGGAAGTGCTTAATTTGTGGTTTTATTTAATAAAATTAAGTTGTATTGTGCTCCTAGCTGCCATAGTATGTATTTTTGCAACTATACAACTATAGTGTAGTTGAACTGTCACAAAATTTTAGGGGTGTTGGAATTTAGGAGTGTGTTCTGGTTCAGGGTTCTTGCAGATAGTGTTGAGTCAGGTATCATTTTTGTGTGATTACAAAACAGTGCAATAAAAAAAGAGAATTGTCTAGGAGTTAATATATTTTAGCTGCAGTGGTGGTGTAGTGGGGGTATTGAAGGGGTAAAACACTTATTTTAGAGTTTTTTTAAGAATTGGGCGTTAATGTATATTTTTTTGTGTGTCAGTCAGTATATTTCTTCTCACTAACACACAAAGACTGATGGTGGTGGCAGTAGAAACTCTGTTTATAGTAACAAAATCCCAAATTATATATAAACACATACCCTATTCATTGTTCTTTAATGCTGCTTCTTCTAGACATGTTTTCCTTCCAATGAATCAGTTAGACTGCCAGTTTGTTGGTTTGCTTATTTTTCTATTTACAGTGCTAACTAGGTAGGTGAAATGGTCAAAGGACCCATTTCAGTCATGACTTGAGCCCAGTGACAAGAACAAACATAAATGTTACGTATATAGAAACAATACTATGTAGTAAGTGCAGGAGTATCTGGAAATATGGAATATCTGCTTAATGTGTGATAATTTTTTTACAATTTTTTTACAATTGATGTTTGCGACCTTTATACATCTATTCCACAAGAACTTGGATGTGAATGGGTGAGAGACTTCCTTTTAGAAAAACAGGTAGAAGGACAAAGTATTGATTTAATCATATACTTATTGGAACTAGTCCTTAATAATAATTACTTTTTGTTCAACAAACAATTTTACCTCCAGAAAACGGGTGTAGCCATGGGGTCCCCCTGTGGAGCAACTTTTGCTAATGCTGTTATGGCTTTTTGGGAAAAGCATTATTTGTTCGTTGACACCATCTTTCAGGAGAGGACCACATGGTACACCCGTTACTTGGATGATATATTCATTTTGTGGAGAGGAGATATCGCTTCTGCCACTACCTTTGTTGAACAAATTACTAACTACACCAATTTTTTGAAATTTACATGGGAATTCCAAACAGAATGGATTTCATTCTTGGATGTGGAACTAACAAAGAATATTAAGAAAAATAGTTTTACTTCCAAGATTTTTAGGAAATCCACATATTCTAATGCATTTTTGCACTTCTCCAGTTGCCATCCTTACCACCAGAAAAGGCGTGTGGTGAAAGGACAACTCATTAGGGCTGCCAGGATTGTGACTTTGGAGGATGACTTTTTTCAAGAATGTATGTTATTAAAAGATATGTTCATGAAATGTGGGTACCCACCTAGATTGGTGGGTGAACTTATTGAAGAGGTGAAGAATAAAAGGGCAAGTGGTTTATTTAAACCAATTTTACAGTTAAAAGAGAATAAAATAACTATTGAATCTAGAGTGGACTTGTCAGATGATTTGACCACCTCTTTTGATTGCCCACTTTTACATGACTTTAATAATGTAAAGAGCTTTGAGAAAGAGGGTTCATTTGCATCTAATTTTATTACCACGTTTTCTTTGGATGCTCCATCTTTAAAAATATTATTTTCAAAAATTGGTGTTATTTATCAGAAGATCAATCAATTAATAAACACATTAATCAACATCCTCAAGTGGTTTTTCGTAAGGGATGTAATTTGAAAGCACTTTTGGAAAATAATAATTCCAATGTGCACCGCCCACACAAAGGGATGTTCAAATGTGAAAATTGTCATTGGTGCAAGTATATAAAAGTGAGTAACTCATTTACAGTAAAAGGAAAAAAGTTTTACATCAATGGGAATTTTAATTGTAACACTAGGGGGGTGGTCTATCTTAGTTTGTGCTCTAAATGCCAGACTTTTATATAGGGAAAACTGATAGACCACTGAAAAACAGAATTTATGAACACTACTATGCAATTATCAAAGGGAACACTACCAATGCCCTAGCTAGGCACATTTTATCATTCCCTGAGCATGAATTTTTATTCATGGCTATTGAAAAAGTATCTGAGAATGAAAGAGGGGGACCAACTAGCCTAAAACTTGAAGAAAAAGAAGTTTTATGGCAGTTGAAATTAAATGCTTTGGTCCCACCAGGTTTAAATGATGTAATCTCTATCAGGAGCACTTTAAAACGTAAAGCTTTATTAAGATAAAAAATATATTGAATTTCACGAGAAAATAATTTAACATAGAATCTATGAATAGATTTATGTAGTTTTCACTTTACATTTTATGTTTTTTTACTTTAAATTGAGGTAATGTTGTTTCAGGAAATGATGTTTCAGGAAATGATGTCATGTTTTTTAAAGTATTTAAGGGTTGATTTTTTGTTTGTGAATTGTCTGAAGAAGTTTACATATTTTTAGTAAACGAAAGCGCTAACATACAGTTTTTGTTTCCTAGCGTGGTGCTTTTTCCATGTTTTATTTTCTATTAGAGTATTACATATACTATGTGCAAATATGTAACTCTGTCCAGTTTAAAGCTGTAACAGAAGAGAGTAAAATAACCATCTGTCACTATTTTTATTGAGTTGTAAACAGAGCTTTGCTGGATGGTATGTAATAATGAAATACTTACCCTATGTAATCAAAGCTTGATGTGTAGAAATCTTATTAAAAAGTACAAAGAACTGATGCTTTCATCTCTTATAAAATATAAATGGCAGTGCATTACAAACCTTCAATGGTAGAATATGTTGGGCCAAATAAGGGTCTAACAGTCGGCTGGCCAACAGCCCATGAGTCACATGACCTACACAAATCCCAATAATTACAACTTATACATTTTAAAATAAAATAAATATTATATAATATTAAACTATATATTTTTGTAAACTGTACAAAATAAATAATGTTGTTAATATACATTAATGTTTACCTGTAAATTAAGTCGGTTTCTTTCTTCTTCTAGTATAACTATCCATTGGTACTGCTCCTTTAGTTCTATATATTATGAATGTCCCCACCTTTAATTCAAGTTTCAACGTAATGTCCCCACCTCTCGTGGTGAAAACTACAGTATTCAATTACCCTGTTCCTGTATGTGTGAAGTATATTGCGTTTGTAATTTACTGCTCTTTTTATTTCTGCGCTATGTTCAAGCGTTTATTTTTTCCTTCTCCTTCTCACAGTTTTTCCCTATCTAGTAAATGGGAAACAGTTACAGTTATATAATATGAAGTATACTATTGATGCATAGATGTTGTATAGCTTTTATGTTATATTTAAGTAGCTTATTTGTTGTGGTTGTAATAGACTGGTAGTTATTACCATCTGTAATTTCAGGACAACAATCATTATTAAAAACATTTGTATGTGCCTCAATTTGTATTTTAGAAAAATTCAAAACTAGAAAAAAGATATATATGCTTTGTTTGTAAGTATTCTTGTTCCTGAAGGCGAAATGAGGTCTGTCTCCTACCACCTTCAACATTTGTGCAGGCCATTAATGATAGCCAGTTTTTTTGTAGTATATTCTTAACTGAAATTTTTTTTTACATTATATGAAGTAACACTATGAATTTTTTATATCAGTTTTTCTAATTGCTGTTAGGTTCCCACATGGTACATGTACTGACTGAAAAAAAGTTACTGATTGCATTGAGAACAAAGACTTTTTGGTAATACATTTTTGGTAGGGGTGGTATAATAAACACGTATAAAATTTTATTTTATTTACTCCAAGTAATGTGCTGTGTTAACCTTACTTATTTATTAGAGGATATAGAATTAGAGATAAGACAATAGGATATCTATGAAATTGAATCTAACATACTTGGAATATACAGCACTTAAACATAAAAGCACTTAGTTCATAATTAATAGCAAATGCAGATATAATCAATCATACGATAAAAGGGAAATGCTACTGATGTAATTATGATAGATTAAGTATGTAGATTCAGTAGTAATGATGCTGCTTGATGATATAATAACTTTCAAAATGTATATGGCTGATGTTAAAAATGTTATGTATATTTAAAATTGGCAATTTATGATTTGCAATTATACATGACATTGATACATTTAATTTATTTTTCTTACCATCACCCATCACCAGTCATACCCCTATTGTATGGTGTGCCAAAATACATAAATCCATTAGTGACCCTCATAGGGGAGACCCATTGTCTCAGATTACCGAGCTGATTTCAGTTTCATTTTATTTAACAACAACTTTATCCTTTCATTTTCTATGGGAACAAAAAAGATACAACTAATTTCCTAATTAAGCTAAGATAAGCTAAATTAAGCCCATCTTAAACACACATGCAGATAACACAACATTTCATATTGACAAACAATTAGACACATCTTTATTTTATTCACAGTAAACACCCTATAGGATTGATAGTATTAGGAGTATTAGGGATTGATAGGCTACTTCACGCTTTACAACAAACAAAATAGAAATATCTGTGGCCCTATTTTGTCTTGTCCTCCTATATAATTCTTTTCAACACCAATATATAATATATATAACAAAAATCTGGAGTAGCCTGGGCACTTCAGTGCTGGCGGGCTCTACTCACATGAATTTTAGTTTTATATGTAAATATCTACTAAAATATGTGGAATAATAAATATCCCTTAAACCCCAACCAAAGCTGCCTTCCTATCATGTATTGTTTATGACTATTTTATGTTGTGGGGAAAGGAATTTTCCAGGGTACAGTATATAAATTTTTACTTTTATATAAATAAAACTAAACTATGAAAATTTTATTTAAAAAAGCTTTTTCCTCAGATATTAGTTTTTTGGACCTATTATTGTATAAGGATCCATTCATGAGAACATACATCAGAAACACAAGTATTCAGGAAGATATTTTACACTTTGAGGATGTGCATGCTTTATGTGTTTAGAAGTATAGTAACATCACAACTCAGTGAGAGTCACAAAAGACACACAAAGAGACAAGCAGCTAGAGACAGCTCAAGAACTGACAACAAGTGGCTAGAGTCAGCTATTCAAGCTGAGGTTTCTTAAAAGAGAAGCAGGGTACTTGCTTGTTGAGAAAAACACCATATTAAGACCAATTTATAAGGATACCTAACAGCAATTAGAAAAAATGACAACAAAAGATATTTTTGTTTATTTGCTTTTCATAAAACAAAAAAAACAAATTCAGTTAAATATTATATACAAAAAACTTAATAATAATAATGGCCTGCACAAAATGTTAAAAAAAGAAGATTAATTGGGGAGACAGACACTATTTGAATACTTAAAACAAAAGTTATCTAAATGATATAAGATTTTGAACTTTTTTTTTTTCTAAAATTGAAAATTTGAAAAACCGAAAAATTAAATAACTGTAATTGTTCATGTGAAATTACAGATGGTAATAATAACTACCAGTTCACATTCAATAGATATTAGAACTTCAATCTCAAAAATAAAAGCTACCTGTAATACTACATCAATGAGTATACATGGTACACACACAATGTACTTCATTTTATATTTGGGGACATTAATAATATACTTGAACTAAAAGAGCCCAATGGATAGTTAGACTAGAAGCAGATCATCTCCCGGGACTTAATGACATGGTAACATTAAAACCTGTCTTAAAACATTTACAGCAAACAAAGTTACAGTAATATTAATCAACATATTTATTTTATTTTATTTTATTTAAAATGTATAAGTTTTAATGATATATATTTGTGTAGGTCATGTGACTAATGGGCTGCTGGCCACATGACTGTTAGACCCTTATTTATTCAACATGTCTACCATTGAAGGTTTGTAATGCACTGAGGAAGGGTTTTATGCCTGAAAGCTTTTATTTGTATTTTTATAAAGAGATTTCTCCAAGTTCCAGTTCTCTTTTTTGAACAGTATCTCTTTTTGGACACGTTTTATCTGTAGTTTTCTATTAAGTAATCTTTAATCTTTTTTCCTGAAAACAATACATTCAATATTCAACAATATTAGTCTTTCATATTCTTTATGTCAAGCATTCCATCTTCTTGGTACAATTTGTGTAGAGACATTTTCTCCAGCTGTAAGATTAAAATGGGTTCTAAATGGAATGGTTCTCATGGCTGTCCCATAAGCACTCCATCTTGTTTATTGTCTATAGTTCACTGACACTCTACTGTCATGACTATTTCACCCTCATTTCTTTACATACCATGGATCATCATGCATGCATAAGTCATAGCATGATATGGAATGCAGAAGGTACATGGCACTGACAAGGGCTAATGAGTACTGTAAGCGAGGCACTGTTGGCATTTGTACTGACATTGTACAGCTATAACAATAGCCCTCCAGCCATAGCCTTACCTTTATTCATGAGACACCCACTTGTATGCGTTTGGGCAGCAATTCTTTCTGTGTGTGGATTCTTTATGGAATCAAGCCCTGAACTGGCTTTACTGGACTAGTACTGACAGAGGCTGCCTGTGTGGATGGATATATTAACTGTACTAGATGGCCTGTGTTGTGCAACTCCATCCATAAAGAAATTAACTAAAGAGAGCCTAAGTCTGAGGCAATCCTAAGATACATTGCTCTGTACCATGTGCATATTACAAAACACGCCACTTTAATTTGTCAGCCTGATATGATAATATTAGAACCAAATCCATAATGTGCGTCCATACTGTAAATAGAAAACAAACAATAAAACCATTGTTTTCTGTCTCCTGCTTTGCTGATGCTTAAAACAGATTTTCCCTACTGCCTGCTGACTTTGCTATGGATTAGCCCTCCTTTTTTTTGTGTGGGAAGGTCCATTTTCATAAGTCGTCCTGCACTCAGCTATTAGGCTCTGCTGCTTTTTGTCTCTAGCCCTGCTCCTGGTGTTGATACTGACACTTGAGTCGCAGAAAACCTTTGGCCCAAATAGTCTTGCAGAAGCAAGGAAGTAATGCAGTCAAAGATTGTATTAGGCAGCTGTGAAGTGAAATGCCACACTGCTATATTTTGTTCTTCTCCTCAGATGATCAAGACCTTTACCACAGCTAAATACCATTTATGATGCACTGAAATTTAATATCATTAAGAGGAGGTAGCTGTATGCCTGCTTAGTGCCTCATCATTCTGCACTTTGCGGCTGATGCCACTGAGTCAGATATGCATGTAATCTTGAGTATAAACTAGAATGATATGGAGCCAGACTACATATTGTTAGCTTTTTATCATAGTCTTTGTACCTTGTCATTTAAATCACCATTCAGCAACCTTTTCTCTAATGTAGGTTGGTGGGTCACTGCATAAAGGCATGCCCCTCTAACTGAGCCACAAACTTCTTTTTTTGCAGTGTACCTAATTAGTCTTCTTAGTTTACTTTCTCCTATTGTCATATTATAATCCTCTATTTTTTCAGATCAGCAAAGTCAAATTGATAATTGTTTTTAAATGTCTTTTTTAATATGCATCACTTCATTTGTAATCCCTCTTGCAATTTAAAAAGAAGTGCACCTGTTTCATTTTTACATCTGAAATAGTTCTTTAAATACTTTTATCATCTGGTAAATTTCATCTTCATTCTCTTTGACTCGTATACCGAGTTTATTTCAGGGGAGAAGATATATACCACAGTGCAAATTAATCAAGTATAATTCAGTCTCAAACGTTGTATTCCACTCTAATTCAAATGGTTTGTAGAAACTGCATTATGTCAAAAATAATCAAGTATAACTTAATCTCTGACACTGTATTCCGTATTAATACAAATGTTATCTGCTATGACATACACATTGTTAGATGAATAAGTAAATTACATAGTAAAGTACTAACACAATAGCAAGACAGCTTCTCCTTTCACATAAGATGTCAGGCTTCTATGCAAGTCCTGTTGCCTGATAGCTGTTTATTTCTGTAGCATTTCAATTAGCCGGAATGATTTATTCATATCAAACTTAGTGAAAATTTGTTTAGAGTAAATTGTAGAATTTGGGAGCTAAATAGCCAACAGAATGGTTCTGAAATTAGAATGTAAAATTGTGAGTCCATAAGCAGAGAGACATGTCATAGTCAATCATTTGACAGAAATGCATCCTAGAGAAGGTGACTGCAAACCTTATCCTTTTTGTATTAAATGCCAGCGAATGGTGTTTGTTTCATATTCTACAGGCAGTTGTGATTTGACTTAATGTTATAAACTTAAATGAGCTTGTTTTGCTATACCAAAGCAGGGTTCTTGGTCCTTAGGTGACTGGATTGCCCCTAGAGTTATTAGGAAGGATGGTATATACCTCATTCCTTTATGACAACTGCAAGACTTCCTCATAGATTCTGCCAGCTGCAGGATTTTATATTATTCTTGGCTTAACACTTGAATCTCACCATTTGCAACAACTGTTTACTATCTTCTCTGTATTTTTCTCTCTGGTGTCTGTCTGCCATAAATATCCCCTTTTGTGGAGTTTTCTTAAAGGCAATCTTTTAGGTTTTGCTCGGGGTCCTTACTTATCCCCTGGGTTCCCCCGCCATACATCCTACTGCAGTAAGAGGTTACAGTGTTGGGCATACTCAGCACATACTTTCTTCCATACAAGTATTCTCTCTGCTACAGTGCAAGGTTTTGCTTGGCAGTTCATGCATGCAGGTCATCCTATTGCTCCTGATATATTCTTCTGGCTTTTTTGGGAGCATTAGGACAGATGGCCAAACTGCATTAACCCTCCCTCCCTCCTTCCCACAGAGGGATGATCCAGCATTAGTCACTCATTCCTACCCTCCTCAGCTGACCTGTCCAGCACCCAGGTTGTTATTAGATGCTGGGTCATCTGAATCATAATCACTGCTTTATCACTCTGTACCATGGAGCCAGACAAGCATTTTATTTACTCAAGTATACTAAAATACTCATCTTGTTTTATTCTGTGTGTCCCTCGTTAAGGGACAGTAGACCTTTTGTTGGTGTACTTGGCTCTGTCTCTCTGCACTGGAGGCTGTGATGTAAAGTTGTATATTCTACTTATCCTTTGCAAACCATAGCTTATATCCCAAGAAAATAAAAACACTCAAACATTTTGAAACTTTATTGTTATCATGTCCAGATGTGCAGACAGCCTAAAATGATCTGAGACCGATCATTGGCATTTGTAGCAGTCATGACAGCGTCTGCACAACATTAGTAATTTACTGCAACTCAGGGAATTTTATTCACAAGTCTCTGAACTGGATGACTGAGTGAGCTATATTTGGAATAACCTATCTACATTTTGTAGCTTTGTTTTAATATACCCAGTCTAGATATTCATTAACTGCTATTTATTTCTGTCTTCATTTATTTCTTTATACTGTCAGAATCATAATCATAATAATTTCCCTGTAAGATGTGCATGCTGTTTCTAGCACATCTAAGGCATGAAACCTTTGCTAAAATTTATTTCAGTGTTATAAGGACAACTTCAATACTCAGCTTTTGTTTATTATTATATGCTTTCATTCATTTCCATGTTTTATTCTATTAGCATATTTTGAGGGACAAATTAGTTAAATTTACTTCAAGGCATATTTTACACCTAAGCCACATTCACCTCTTAGGCTGTATAAACTGGTTGTCATCCTCTGTATAGTAATATATTACTAGAGTAATGCATAGGATTCCCTGAATTAGAACCTAAATGTCATGCCTTGTATCCTAATGCTGAATTGCCTTGTTTACTGATCACTTTCTATGTTTTATTACTTGTGCACTTCTCTGACAAACCACACTACCAGTTCTCTGAACCTGTCCCCTTGCTATAATTCTTCTTCAGATATGTATTATATGGTATTACTCATTAAACTTACCTTAATAGGGTGCCCACTATTGCAGAAATCGTATGTCTAATCTGTTTATCAGGTTTTTGCATATTGTTGCCAGCACAGCTATCTGGAATTTTGTAAATAATTATACGTCATTTGTTAATATCAACATGATTTATATAAGATGCTTGTGTTACAAATGTATTAGAACTGTATGTCATGTGTATATCAAACTGCTGGTATAGAAGTGTGTGTTGAGAAAGTTTTTTACAAAGTGCTGTTTGAAATATAACCACAGCATGCCCTACTGGAATAGAACAGAAATGCACATGCACTATTGTAACTGTTTAAATGTATATATTTTAACAGTGGAAAGTGGAATACAGGAAGTTAACTTCAGAAAAATAGCTGAAATTAAATTACTTTATGGCTACACAATAAAAGATGATCCCCCGGATTTACTATTCCTCCATGCAGGACTAGCTTAGTCCTGCATGGAGGTGACTGTTTAGGAGAGGAGCAGGACGGCAGTGTGCCATGCATATTAATGAGGTGCGCTGCCTGAGCTCCTAATCTTACATAGAGCATGTAAGAGTGCAGGGGGCATGTCTGAGAGCAGAGCTCTCAGAATATACACAGCCCTGCAATGAAGAACAGCAGAATGGGCTAAGAAATGAGCGAGACCACTCATAGTTGTCCACATATCCCCATCAACAGTTCCCCTCATGTACAAAAGCAAATATACAGAAATAAAATGAACAAACCCTTTTTTTTTAAAAAAATCCGATTAAAGCTAACCGTAGGTGTGTGGGTGTGCCCATCGCTTAGCTACAGTTAATGCACCTTAAATAGCTGAACAACAAAAGGAAAGGAAAGGAAAGGAAATTGAAAGGAAGATATATGCAAATGAAGCAGCATAGCAATAGTGTAGTGGGCAGAGTATTCACCTTACGAGCAGGCATTCCTGGTTCGAGTCCTACTACAGCACATTCCATTTTCCATGGCAAAGCACGTTATGACTAATATTTATGTTGCATAACTCACTAAATAACATATAGTAATGAACTGGAGTACTGCAGTATATGCACATTTGAGGTGTCAGTATCATAATGAATAAAACACTAGAAAGCAGGTTTAAGCACCAACAAGCAGTAGTAAGCATATTTAAGCACTAGTAAGTGGGTTTAAGCCATTGCATGGGGGTAAGCAATGTGCACACAGGTTAAGCAATTTTGAAGCTAACTCTCTGTAAGCATATGTAACCGGAGGTTAGCATTGCTTACTCTCATGCAAACCCACGCAGCCCTGCTTACAAATGCTCAAAAGTGCCCTAATCGCTCTGTATTCAATGGCCCTTGTTCTGCCCATCAACAAAATAAATAGCCTCTGCATAGCTCGAACCCAGGACCCTATAGTCACAGTAGTTAACCACCAAGCCATTACAGAAGTACAAAAGCATGAGGTATAACAAGTCTTCACCATAGTAAAATCAAACTGAACCTGTGAAAGGAATCAGTATATAGACATATGTGCCTCAACCCACTACATAACATAAATATGTGAAATGGAGTACAGCAGTAAGCCCAAAAGTCAGGTGTACTTGTAATAGAGTGTTGAAGTCCCCAATAAAACACAAGGACCCCATACAGTGTACATACACATGAATCATGGATACCAGGCATACATATAAGATGTAATGAATAATAAATCAATGCCAAAAAGGAAATATAATGCAAAGTCTAATGTAAGCAATGCTAAGCATTGCACAGGCCAGCTTAGGAGTTGTAAGTAAGGTGTAGGCTAGCTAACACAGTGTGCCCAGAAGTATACCCCTTTAAATAATGTTAACCCTAGGTAAGCAGGTTTGCCCATAGCTTAGCCTTTTTAAAACCTGCCAATCATGGCAAAGTATGGGAAATCGGCCCTACTTAAACCCAAGAGGTGGGAATACATCACATAACTGGTTGTAGCTTCCCCTTGCAGGCTCCATGTCAGGAAGGGGAGAAGGTGTGTGCTTTCGGGTGTAGTGCTGGTGCATCCAGGAGTCCCAAGTCATGGCAGGACTTCTTGTCAAAGACCATGATCAGAGACTGCTGCAGGGCCAGTATCAGGGCTCCCAATATAAGGTGGAGGCCTGGGACCATCTCGTCCGTGACCTTACCAGTGCCACTGGCATACCCCGAACTGGTGAGCAGGTCAGGCATCACTATGCTGACCTGACGCAGTGTAAGGGGAACCACTTGGACCAGTGGATCCAAGAAGCTAGAACAGAAGGGGATGACCCAGCTGTATGTAAGTATCACCCCACTATGTGTGCAATAATTGCCAGCTCATGTATATCATGGATAGGTATGGCTAAATATTCCTCCTATGTCCCCCACAGCTGCAATGGAGTGAGCCGCAAAACAGGAGGCCCATGTCAGTCACCTGGTGAGGTTGCAATGTGAGCAGGTCAGTAATACTCATGCATTTACTCTCATAAGAAATAAAAGTAAAAGTATTAGTAAATTAATTGCCTGTATAAAACCTGTATTGTTCAAGGCAAGTACTGCATGCACCGGAGAATATGGCAGGAAGAGTCTCATATAGTTTGTATGTAAATAAAGCGTAATAGTCTGACAATAAAGTTCTAACTGCTGGACTGAATGTGTATACTCTGGTATCATATGGTAATGTAGATTTGCAATCACGTAATAGTACTGTTGTATTAAGCACTGTTACCCACACTGTGAACCATAAATAGAATGTGGAGGAATGCCTGTATATGACTGGTGTAATCCCCAGAGGCCATTTAATACAACTGAGAGACACATAGACAGAAAACAGGGAAAAGGCAGGCAACAAAACCCGAATAGCACATGCAACTGAGATGTGAACTGTTATATTTTTAACTCACACAGCCATAGTTTGAATCCTGGCAGTGGGAGTAGTCTGCATACAGAATTATACCCCACAACTGTACTGATATGTCCAGAATGTCCAGTAAAGTGGCCCAGTGGTGCCTGCAACCTGTGCCCCTGTGAAATCAGTGGGACGATCCCAGACGTATAGGCAGCAAACAGGAAATACAACTGATTGACACATCTATGAGAACAAAGCTAAAATACTAGCAACTCCCCAAAACCATATGAGAGTAAGAAGCCACATATGTCTCATTTACACACCCATGTTGTCAAGCCATGGCCAGAGTGTGTACAGTAACAGAGTGAGATGTATGTGCATATTAGTAATGTGTAATCTGGTACTGTGTGTGGCAACATTCAGGGAGTGCTAACAAACAGTTCTCCCACAGGTCTGTCGGATACCAACACTGTGCCCAGAAATACAAGAATGTTACCCTGTACTGGTACTGTTTACATTGGTATTGTATGGCATTGTGACTGATGCAGTTGCTCTGAGTAATGAGTTAGTAGTCATCACTGTTGCCCACACTGTCCTACAAAATATAACTGTCTAGGATATCTGTATAAGAGTGTTGTAATACAAGGTCAGAATGCCAAAGCACAGGAGAAGTATAAGACAGAAAGCAGATAGGAGATGTACAGCAATATCTATTTAGCACACACAACTCTGATGGACAGTGTTTAAGATGTAGCAGACGCACCCATGGTCTGAATCCTGGGAGCAGAAGTAGGCTGCATACAGAATCATACCCCACAACTGTACAGATAAGACCAGGATGTCCAATATATGGGCCCATATCTGCTACCTGTCCCCCTGTCCTCCTGGGAAGTCTGTGGGATGATCCCAGATGTTTAGCCAGCCAACAGGGAATACGAGTGATTGTCAAACATCTATGAGAACAAACCTATCACTGTAGCAACTCCTGAAACTGTAAGGAGAGTAATAAGCCAAGTATGTCCTATCTACACCCCCATGTTGTCAAGCTGTGACCAGTGTGTGTATAGTAACAGAGTGAGGTGTATGTACATAATACTAATGTGTAATCTGGAACTTTGTGTGGTGACAATCAGGTAGTGCTAACAGTCATTGCTCCCGTAGGTACGTCAGATATGAACACTGTGCCGAGAAATAAAACCCTTCATACCCTGTACTGGTACTGTTTATTCTGGTATTGTAGGGAATAGTGAGTGTTGCAGTTTCTCTGAATAATAAAGTATCACTGATCACCATCACCCACACTATGCTACATAATATAACTGTGTAAAAAAGCATGTATATGTGTGTGTCAAGTCAATAAAGGTTGAAGAGGGCAATAGTCTAGATATGTCCCGATACACCTGCATGTGGTCAAGACATGGCCAGAGTCTGTGCAGAAAGATTTGGATAGCTATGTGCACAACATCAACTTGGAATCTGGGAGTATGTGAAGAAATAGTTAGTTAGTGTTAACAAACATTTCCTCCACTGGTATACCAGGTAAGAGGTGTATACTGCAGGTAAAACCAATGAATGTATAATGATGACAACAGCCATATCACTGTCCAAACTAAGGCTATGGGGTAGTGTAGTAATACTTGTAAAGTACAGATAACAGCACTGACTAGGAAAGAAATGTGGACTACAGGAATATACTAGTTGTTAATTGACATCCCCACCACCATATTTCCAACAATAAACTACATACCCACCCCAACCAGTATGCAATGTCTCCAATGTTCTGATTATGCCATATTGGTTAATAAATATTTATATTTGTTTCCATGCATGTGCTATATTGAACTATTCCAACTTTGGTGGCATGGTGCCATCAATGTACCTGAATGCTGTTGTTATTACCACTGTGGTCCCATATATGCATGTGTTCTGTTTGCTATTCAACTGTTCCATATCTGGTGTCTGGGTTAATGGGAATATCTATGCATGCTGTTATACCTAACCCTGGAATGTGTTGGCTATTACTAACCTGCATATGATGATAAAATCTAAACACTATAGCACATTTGGGAAGGCCGGCCCCAGCAGACTCACCTGTCCCACCTCAGCTGGCCGTGGCACCAGGCACCAGCATGTCTGGGGTCCAACCTGGGACCTCCTCATCCATTGGTCCTGCACCATCTTCGGGTGGAACCCCCTCAGGGGATGGGGCTTGCCCCTACCCTGGGAGCAGGCATGGACAGGTACCTGTCACCCACCGTCATGTCCGGATCATAGTGCGTAGAGAGCTCAACCAGCAGCTTGGTGATCTTCTACGCCAGCTTGAGGGCTGGGTGTCATGACTAGAGCATCAGTCTGTCTCTGCGACAGCCCTCAGCACAGCCACCATCGGGGCTGTCAAGGTGCAGTGGTGACTGCCTCGTGGGTGAGGACCTCAGTCCCACTGTTTCCACTAGGGGGCTCATGGGCTTCCAATTTCCCAACACCTCTCCCCATCAATGTGTTTACCCCTCCACATGTGTCATATACCACCCCTGTATGTGTCTTGTTTGTCTTGTCTTTTAACCTACCCAACCTACCTCCCCACATATACCTACTACCCCTCCCCAACATCCCACTCTCACCTTAAAAAAAATAAAAAAGGGCAATCTGTTCCCAAAAAAAAATCACGCCCCATACATAGCTGTCCTTTTCACACATGTGTCCACTGGACACATGTAATCAGGTCTAATTGGCATCACAATATATTATTGTTGTCCTCACCCCTCTCTCAGGGGTTTGAGTGTCCAAATCTACCTCCAAATTCAGTGTATATGCACAGCTGTTGCTGTAGAAGAAATGGGCAGCTATGGACCTTCCCTACACCCTTGCTGCACATCCCTAGCTATTTTTCTTACTGTCTTTCCCTCTTTGTGCCCCTTTTTCACCACTTTCCTATTAACCCTTTTTTCTTTTCTTTTAAAGAAATTAGGGGGGTAGGCAGAAGGCAGCACTTTTAAGCAGCAGTAAGTGGGTTTAAGCCTGTTTGCATGGGGGTAAGGAATGCCTACACAGGTTAAGCAATTTAGAAGCTGAGTATAAGAAACTGTAACTGAAAGATAGCAGTGCTTACCTCCGTGCAAACCCACTCAAACCCGCTTACAACTGCTCAAAAGTGCCTTAATCACTCTGTATCCAACGGCCCTTGTTCTGCCCAGCAACAAAATAAATAGCCTCTGCAAGTCTTGAACCCAAGACCCTGCACGCCATAGCGATTTACCACTAAGCCATGTCAGATATACATAAGCCTGATCATCCAGCCCAGTCATTCAACAGTACAGGGAATATATTCCAACATGTATGTGTGTATGTGTGTGTGTGTGTGTGTGTGTGTGTGTGTGTGTGTGTGTGTGTGTGTGTGTGTGTGTGTGTGTGTGTGTGTGTGTGTATAGATATTATTATCTAAATTGATGTAACATATTTATATACATATATATATATATATATATATATATATATATATATATATATATATATATATATATATATATATATATATATAAAACTGTAAACATATATACATACAAATGCATACATCTGTAGATATATATGTCTACATCTATATGTCTACATATATACAGCAAGTTATATATATATATATATATATATATATATATATATATATATATATATATATATGTAAGCAGATATATGTATCTACATAGGTATATACGGACATACATCTGTAGATAACAGTGGGAACATAGCATAAACATATATGTCCACATGCACTGTTACTGGGGTTGAGAGGGCCCAAACAACATACGTCTTGTGCGATTAGGTATACCACCCCACAGTCAAACACATCTGCCCTGCAATACATTGCCAACTGTTTCAGCCCCAATACCCAGGACCTGACACGACATGGGCACAAGATGTTAACAGTACTCCATCCCACCTGTATGATGTCAGGCTGGTATCAGTAACATATGCAGTACAGTCTGGCTCCCATAGGGAATGTACAATGTGGTAGCAGTCAACATCCCTAGGATACATATACAGACACACACACACACACACACACATATATATATATATATATATATATATATATATATATATATATATAAAATATGTAACTACACATACACATGCAGAGATATGTGTAGTAAGATACATATGTAGAAGGTGCACACAATATGGAACAGCCACTATTCCTACAGTTACCACCTTACAAACTGGAGACTGTATGAGCCACCCATACAAATGATAATCATTGCCTGCAACATATACCCACAGAGAGATCAAAGGATATAACACCACACACAAGGTTGCATGAATGTGAAAGCTGTATTTGTGTACTATTACAGTTGTATATGCCATGTCATATAGCTGTTTAGACACGGGCATCCATATAAACCGAGTAATGCAACTGTAAAACAGTTATACTAATACAGTAGTCTGGAAATGTTAACAAATGTTGCTGTCCAGGCCAAGGCCATCAAGTAGTACAATAGTAAAGACAGACTGGACCACAGGATACCAAACAGTCAACGGTAAGTAATGCAGATGTATAGTTCAGCAGCCTCTATCTGCACTCTGTAGACAATCCCTTGGGGATAAAGACCTCAGTTGACACAATGGGATATAACTGTTACATAACAAGGCATAACTGACACCATCACAAGCAAACTGACATGCAAAACAGTTTGCATGGCAGGTGGCAGTAGGCCTGCATTTACCCAAGGCAGCTCACCCCTAATGGTCGTCAGGATTTTGGGCTTTCAAGATTCTGTAGCACTTCCATATACATATATGTATATATAGATAGTTTCACTTCATAATTTCAAACTACTGAAATCCCGAATTTCAGTAACCCAAGACTATAAAGTCGAACCATTCACAAAACCGAAGCCCACAATCCTGAATCACACAATCACGAACATACATACACCATACACCACATAACACACACACCATTCCACTCACAGCACACAAACCACACAACCCTACACTACAGATAAGCAGGGGCTGCACCCCCCCACACCCCCTCCACTTATATATACCAACTCTGAGGATGCACATAACATAAAAAAAAAAAAAACTCACACCAAGCCATCCTCCACTCACTCGCACACAAATCCACATCACACAGACACAAACACAAACAAATCCAACACTCACACTCACACTTACACCTCCCTACCTTTGCCCACACATACAATGTACAAAAACACACACACACACACACACACACACACACACACACACACACACACACACACACACACACTCACTCACCTGCAATCTCAGGCACCATAACACTACACGCGACGTACCGGAAATGCATAATTGTGGATTTGAGATATTCCAATTCGCTCTTATGCACTTTTGGCATTCTGGTTTTAGGCTTCATGGTCTCGAATTATGGAAATTCGAGATTTCAGTAATTCGAGATTCTGAAATGTAACCATATAGATACATGTATATATAGATATACGTATATGTATATATAGCTATATATGTATGCACATCATATGTGTACAGATATGCATAGTTATGTTGGTATATATGAAGATATCAATAACTATATGTGCATACATATCTATTCTGATATACCTACTACTGTCAATATATATATATATATATATATATATATATATATTTATATGTAGATATCCATACATATATATATATATATATATATATATATATATGCATATGCATCTCTATCTGTATATGTGTAGACATATATTGCTCTCTATATGTATATATCTGGGTGTTTATATGTATATCTATGTACATATACATATCCATCTATGTATGTCGATATGTATATGTGCATGTCTATATAGATATCTGGATAATTATATGTACATATATCTTCACCATTTGTCCTGAACATGGAGTGTAGCCCTACCTCAGCCCCTATAGTTCCAACTTCGTAGTGCAAGGGGATGTCAGGTATGTATAGCAGGTATATTTGTAGACTATTGCTACTGTAATAGAGAGTGTCTTCACATTCATGGTGTGTGTGTGGGAGGTCACATGTGCATTTAACATGTGCACCATTGGCTACTGAGAGACATCCTAAGGACATCATAGTACAGTACCACTGCTAGCATGTAATGCTCCTGTGGACTACAGCAGAGATAATGGCCAATATATGTGGGCAGTGTGTCACACTCTTGACAGTCCAGAGGTTTACACATAACCCCTTAGTGCAAGACATGTGGACTAATCCTGACAATGTGGATGTTAACAGCCATGTAGATGGGTATAACACGTAACTACTGGTATACATATGACCCCATAGGTTATGCATGCACACATCCCTGTCTGTCCTGCCACATAATAATCAGTGGTACAGAGGTGCCATGGCCACATACTACCCACTAGATATTGACATACATCTGTACAGCATCCCACTGCTCTGTCTGACATACATGACTGTTATGGTGGTCCGGCAGCAGTACATCTGGCAAGTATCTGGACATTACACCTCACTGGGTAAGTACACTAAGCTGCTAGGCATGTAACAAAGCACTGTGTAGGCTACAGGCATACCGGCTCAACACTGGCCTACATTTCCTATGGGGGAATTCACATGTACCTGCATATATAGCAGGCTCTACAGGCATACCACATCACAGAGTAACATACACCTGTGTGAAAGTGCATAACCACAACCAATGTGAACACAGCCACAGCCACCTATGGTATGCTAGCGTAGTATTACAGTATATGGACTATCTGTTCAACACCAACCTCAAAAGTGCCACTCACACACTAACCCTACATATACTGGGCCACTAAACATTGTGGTCCAATGCCTGTCTGTGGTATGGGACATGTGCGTGTATGGCCCTACAAACATGTAAGCTGATAGGGCAACATTCAGTGGAGCAGCATGTAACATCAGATAGAGCAGGACCAAGAACGATGACATCTACCACAGTCTGTACACAGGCCAAGGTACATATTAAGTACACAGACCTCAGTACTGTACACACAACCACACAATGTCCAGGTTATGTCAACAAATATAACCCCTGCTATACATAACATGTGTAGCAGTCTGATATCTCACTGGCTTGTTATCAGATATGATGTCCCTAATTATGGTGTACAGCCCATATGCACCCCTTACTGCATGACATATGCACAAAGGTTGACAGGGTTGTGGCTGGAGGCACATACACAGGGCCTATATTGACATGTTGCTGTGATAACCTCATACATTTACTGTTGTAACAGGGTTTGTTGCAACATATGTCCTATGAGGGATTTGAAGTCAGTAACTCTCACGGCTGTCACCATCCACAGACTGCAATCCTCACACTACCTTCTGCAGTTCACAGATAGGTGCTCTGTGGGTAACACCTGAAATAACAAGCACCACACACTGGCCAGTCTGCAGATGACCCTACAGATGAGTGTTTCCTCATAAACATAGCACTGACATGGCAGGTATTAAAACATGTAGGATAGCCATATCCACACACACACCCTGTTAAACCAATATTACTCCAAATGCAGTATAGCAGCACTTACAGTCTGTAGTCAGGTCAGGCACATCCCCCTCCTGTGTGTTGGCCTGTTTCCACAGTGTATGTTGTTAGAGGTAAATCTCCAATCCATCTGAGATGCTGTTTGCCAAACAACAGATCGAGTTCCTGCTTACAGTGAATGAAAAGCCCAACACCAACATGATGCTCCTAGATATTGGAGTGTGTTTCCATGCAATTGGCTATAGAAATGTTACCACAGCTGTTCCACATGCAATCAGCTAGAGAAGGGCTTCAATTTGTGCAGAGGCCATCAGCTGATACTGAGCATCACTTAAAATACACATGCTGCTGCCTAAGAAATCAGGTGTAAGTCTCCACATCCACCAGAGAGGAGTGAGAAAGGCAGACAGAGGCAAAAAAAAGCCAGGGAGGGATGGGAGAGTAAAACGTAAGCATGTTTGTGTCACACCTACCAGTAAAGGGTATCAAACCCCTGATGACTATGTAGTGCTATCACATGTCCATGCAGTTATTGGATGCGCCACATAGGTTACATGTTGAGGAGCCCTCAGAACGTATATGTGATGGTGAGTGACATCTGCAACAGGGCTATGGTAGCTATGCGGTAGTTGTAGTACACATGCCTGTCTGCATGAACAGGTGTCAGCATCAACAAAGCCACACTCTCACTCACATTGACACACTGGGCAGGGCCAGGAATACAACTCATCACTAGTGGAATTGCCACAACACTGTACCGTGCAGTTATCACATGCACCATAGGGGTCATAAGGAGGGTATATGTGGAAAGGGTGTGTGGAGGTGTCTGACATCAGACAGCATGCTTCAGTATGCCAATGGGGTTTGTAGTGAGTGTGAGTGTGGTCATACGCATCATAAAACACACACACACACAGACACAGGTGCCAGTACTGACATGCATGGGTGCACTGCTTCACGGGTCTGTTGTGGTCAACAGTGCCAGATGGCTATACAAAGCTAGATGATGGATATACCTTGGCATCAGGCCACATGACAATGGTCTGCATTGTGACTCAAGGGTGTAGTGTCTGGAGTTGCCCACACAGGTGGGTATTGTATTCATCATCCAGTTACCTGGGTGACTACTGCATGTGGCCAATGCTGTGCATCACTTGCCATGTATGTGTTCCTTAGTCCATGATATGGACAGTGTCTGGGATGTGCACACCTTTCACATGCATGTACAGTGACATGTGGAACTGTACATGGGGTGTCTGGCTCATGTTGTGTACAGAGATTGTTATCATCAGATGTGCCAGTCCTGGCTTCATGTGGTGGGAAATGTTAATGGACAGCAGGTTGACCCTGCACCTACATTGATGGCATGATACTGGTATTCACTGGTGTCAGTGGCATCTGTCCATACATGGCTTGTGCTTCAGGTATGGTATGTCCTTTGTGGGTCACATTTGATGGCACCACATGTGTTGCAGGTGTCCAGTGAGGAACATGGGGGAGGTGCACTGTCAGCGTGTACATGCCTATTGGACTGATGGACAGGGTGCCATGCCCTCTGTAGTCCACTGTAGTCACACCATGGTTACTATCACTGGGCAATATGCAGGGTACTGCCAACATAGCAGCTGTTGCCTAGGCAAATGTGTGTATATGAGACATGGGTTGAGAGTATTCCCTGGGTAATACAAGGGTTGCTAATGTTGTTCAGCTGGCATTGATGTCACATTTAGGGGTATGGATCCACACCCCAACCTCTCAGCTAATTAACATCTGTTATCCCTATATGGTGGACATTGTGATATATACTTGGGCCACCATATAAGAAGTTTACAAAACCCACTCCACATTGAGACCAGTTGTTACACACTCACAACCACCACCGCACAGAATATGAATGACAAACACAGACACATGCGCGCACACACACACACACACACACACACACACACACACACACACACACACACACACACACACACACACCTGTCATGTCTGGGATTAGAACTCCTACCTAACTAGTATATTACACTACAGCACTATGTAGTTGTAGGAGGTGCCAAGGAGATTACTGGAGTACTCCTTCCCCAAAGGTGTATTTCACAGTGAATGGCATCAGCAGGATTGCCAGAGTAGGGCATTTGAATTGTACTGAGTGTGACTAGTCTAAAATGCATTAGTCCCTACACAGACAGAAGGACACTCAAACACACACAGTTGCCATGTCTGGGATTAGAACTCTTACCTAACTATTTTATCACACAACAGCAGTACACAGTTATAGTACATGCCACAGAGATTACTGGGCTACACCTTTCCCAAAGATGTATTTCAAGGTGGATGATCAGCAGCCTTGCCAAAGTATGGCATTTGAATTGTAGGGAGTGTGACTAGCCTTAAAAGCATTGCTCTCTACACAGACAGGGACAGACACGCACACACCCAGACACAGTTGCCAAGTCTGGGATTAGAACTCCTACCTATTTTATCACACTACAGCACTAGACAGTTATGGGACACGTTACAGAGATTACTGGGCTATAAACTTTCCAGAGGTGTATTACAAGGTGGATGACATCAGCAGCCTTGCCAAAGAAGGGCATTTGAAATGTAGTGTGTGTGACTAGCATAAAAAGCATCGCTCTCTACACAGACAGGGACAGACACACACAGACACACACTTGCCAAGTCTGGGATTAGAACTCCTACCTAACTATTTTATAACACTACAGAAGTATGCAGTTATGGGACACACTACAGAGATTACTGGGCTACAGCCTTCCCAGAGGCGTATTTCTAGGTGGATGACATCAGCAGACTTACCAAAGTAGTGAGTGTGACTACCCTAAAAAGCATTGCTCCCTACACAGACAGACTCACACACAGTTGCCATGTCTCAGATTCGAACTCCTACCTAACTAGTTTATCACACTACAGCAGTATGCAGTTATAGGTCCCACCACTGTGATTACTCTGCTACAACTTTCCCAAAGGTGTATTTCGCAGTGGATGACCTCAGCAGGCTTGTCATAGTAGGGATATGGGGAGGGCAGTGTGTGTGTATTGGCCATAACCCATTCATCTAGACGTTGACACACCACATGCGGGCACACGCAGGGCCATATTACACAGGTATGTGTATACAGTTGCTAGATGACTACTTCCTTGTACAGTCATGTTTCACAGCTAGCATTTGCACCACATAGTCTGTAATGCTGACAGATACCAGGGGCTAATATCTACAGTGAGTGCCAGCTAAACCTCATGTGGTTGTGGCCCTTTGGCGGTGTGCTGGGTGGGACAGGCCTGGATGGCTCCTTGTCACAGTCACCCTCTTCCACACATCTATGTATGTCTACTTTTGGCTTATTATAGTGTGTTGTCCTTAGATTTATGTCTGTCTTCCTATCCACTGTGTGTACAAAGTATGAGTGGTGCATACTGAGGAGTGTCTGCACTAACATCTGTGACTGCCAGATATGTCTGGTCCACTAGTGTTTGCAGACATGGCCTTCATTTGTTTATATGTGTGAGCATGCCCAGTATGACCTTTCAGTGTATTGTTGACTGCCATTGCCTTCATTTCTCTAAGTGTGTGAGCATGCCCAGTATGCCCATCTGTATTGAATGTGTGGATTGAGTCCAGGTAGTTTGTACTGCAGTGCAGACCTTTGTGTTGTACACCTACAGGTAGCATACTGTTTCTGCAGGGTATCCATTGATCATTTGGCAATATGGGGAGAAACTGTGCAGGGGATAGTGTGTACTGTAGATGATTGTGCCTGTGCTGCTTCAGCTGCATGTTACTGCTGTTAGCAGAGCTATTCAGATGTGTACTGTTATACACAGTGATGTTTTCTATCCTCATGTACTGCCAGGTGGACATTTTTGTTCACAGTGATGTCTTGGGGGACAAGGGTGACTGCAGCTGTACCCGGTATTGTGGGCAGACACCTACGTATTCATGGTAAGTTATGCCATTCTGGAGGGGGAGCTGCAGACACTTGGTGCTGGGTTTGTGTATCCGGTTCAGCACCTTGGTACAGTGCAGGCAGAGGATCCCATACTTGTACGCCCATCAACATGACAGTATGGGCTTATCTTGCTGTGGCAATGCCTCACAGCTGTACAGATTCGCACAGGTTAGCCAGGGGCAGGGGCCATGGGTCAGGACATTTACTCTATTGTGGTGTATGGGCAGGTGTATAGCCATCCATGTATGTGTTTGCAGCCAAGGATAGTGTGTGCACACAGCTTGGTGTCGGACCCTGCACATTCCATTCTGCCCATGCTCCTATCCTGTCTCTGTTATTCTACCCTCTTCCATACATTATGCATACATTCTCTGATATTTTCCCTCAGGGTATCAGTCCATCACAGGTGTGTATTAGTGTTGGTCCACAGTTCATGCAGTGGGACATGGTGGACATGTTACTGTGGTTTGTCCAAATGGCCTTGTATATGGCTTATGTGGAGTGTGTTATGTTGTTATTTGGGTGTCTATGACATAACATGCATTGGCAGTACGTGTGAAACACAGGCATTTGGTAGACACCTGTGGGGCATTAGATGTTGCTGCATGGCAGATGTGGCAGGTCATTGCATTCTGTCAGTTCTACAGTCCCAGACCGCCATACAGTATATTCCCCTGGGGTGACAGGGTAGGTGTGATAGGTGTTCATGCCAATACCTCCTAACAGTCTTGCTTAGGTGGTGTGGATGCTGGCAAGGTGCTACCTACAGTTAGGGACACACCTGCATGGGACACCTGCACTGCATACTGCAGTCTTCCACTATTGCCATATACAGGTGGGGTCTTACTGTACCCATTCCTCACAGCAGGGAGTGAACAGAGAGGTGCCTGTGGGTGGTGTTTGCATGAGCTGGGTGCATGTGTGCTATGGACACTACTTGCATCTGGCACACAGATATGCATTGGGCATTCCAGTTATGCTTGCATGTTCAGGTACATCGGCTGTTTCCCAATACATCAGTCCTACCTACTTTGTGATCTGTGAGTGTTTGGGCAGACAACACCAGTATCCCCTATTACAGGACCAGATAATATGATGCATACCTGTATGTACTTTTCCAAGGGTGAGTCCATTTCACAGTGACACAATATATACCATATGTCTGGGGTACTTTCCCCTGTGTACTTCTTGTATATCTAGCCCAACAGCCATGCCATGTCAGTCTTTCTGATGGTGACACATATTACCACCATACATTTGCAATGGCTTATTGTTAGCTTGTGTTATACTGATGGGTATTGTGTATGGCACTGCAGTTGTGAGGACTTGTCCCTGTCATCAGCAGTAGTGGACAATGACCACCAGGCTTACCTCAACATGCATACATACCAACCACTCTCACACGATATGAGACACACACCAACCTAACACACACATACTTGCATATTGTGCAGATACTACAACCTATCCTGCTACCTGGACCACCTCTGTGCATCTGTGCTCCACTAGTATTATACCTACACATACATGTTACTACATTTCTATATAGGGTTGTGGGGGGGCACACCTGACTGTTACGACATGTGTACATCAGATTGGGGGGCACACCAGACAGTTACTACATAATTAAGTAAGGTTGGGGAGCACACCTGACTATTTCTACATTTCTACACAGGATTGGGGGGGCACACCTGACTGTTTCTGCATTCCTACACAGGATTGTGGGGGCACATCTGACTATTTCTACATTTCTACACAGGATTGGGGGCATACCTGACTATTTCTACATTTCTACAGAGGATTGGGGGGCACACCTGACTGTTTCTGCATTCCTACGCAGGATTGGGGGGGCACACCTGACTATTTCTACATTTCTACACAGGATTGGGGGGGCACACCTGACTGTTTCTGCATTCCTACACAGGATTGTGGGGGCACATCTGACTATTTCTACATTTCTACACAGGATTGGGGGGGCACACCTGACTATTTCTGCATTCCTGACTATTTCTACATTTCTACAGAGGATTGGGGGCACACCTGACTATTTCTACATTTCTACACAGGATTGGGGGGGTACACCTGATTTTCTACATTTCTACACAGGACTGGGGGGCACACCTGACTGTTACTACATTTCTACGTAGGATGGGGGGGCACACCTGACTATTTCTACATTTCTACACAGGATTGGGGAGGCAAACCTGACTATTATTACATTACTGCATAGGATGGGGGGAGCACACCTGACACTTGTACACATTTGCTATGACTGTACTGGTATGTCAGGTACCCAAATTCATTCTGTATTCTAACCTATCATGCTGACTAGAGGCATATCAGTGTACTACAGATCTTAGCTTTGATTGACCTACATATTAGTTCCTGACTTCCTACCCTTCATAACTAATGTCCCACATACTGACCTGCTGTAGTCTGTATGTGTAGGCCGGGGGGGGTAACCCATAGGCATCAATCAGAGGCCATAGCACAGCCTTTGTTTGTGTTTGTCTACACCTGTCCTGCTGGCTGTGACTGTTGTTGGGTATGTGAAACCCACCCTGACTGGCATGTGTGAATCACTTACCTTGTGGGTGTCCTAGTATATTGGGTGGTGCTGCAGGGCTGCCTATGTTGGATGCACATAATACACTCCCTACACATGGTTGAGCACAGGTAGTGTCATGTTTGGCATCCTGTTTACTGTATGTGAGAGTCAGAAGGAGGTGTTACTCCCTGGGTCCCTCCTGTGTCAGTGTATGTGCTCTGCGTTGCCTCTTTGCCAAGGCCAGGGCATACTGGGAACACCTCCTTCTGCCTACTGGGGCAGGCTCAGGTTGTTCCTCCTCCAAGTCACTCTGTGCCTGTGCAGACCTTGGTAATGGTGGGGGGCTGTGTGGCCCTGCCCCGTGCTGTTCCTGCTGCAGCTGTTTCCACAGGATCATATTGTGTAGCATGGCACATACGATGACAATTTGGGTACATGTAGCTGGTGAGTACTGCGAGGCTCCACCGGATGTGTCCCGGCATCGGAACCGTGACTTGAGCATCACAAACACATGCTCTACTCTAATTCTGGTCTGTGCGTGTGCCTCATTATGGAGTTCTTGTTCGGGTGTGTGTGCATTTCTGATGGGTGTCATCAGCCACAGCTCCAGTGTGTATCCAGCATCCCCCACTAGGTGGCCGTGAGAGATGTCCCCACTGGCAAATCTGTGGTAGAGCTGCGTCAGATGGCAAATGTGGGAATCATGATAGCTTCCAGGGCAGCCAGCACACACATTCATTATTATGCCCTGGGCATCACACATGACCTGGCAGTTGATGGAGAGAAAGCCCGTGTGCTTGATGTAGACCCTACCCCGCTCACCAGGTGGTGCTTTGATGCATATGTGCATGCAGTCTATAGCACCCACTACCTCAGGGTATTCTACTATTTGGTGGAACAGTTGCATATTGCTGGCCAACGCCTCACGCGTGTTGGGGAACTATACGTGCTCACCGACATGTGTTGACATGGCATCCAAGAACTGGTGGAGTACCCTGGATGCTGATGCCTGTGAGATCCCCATCATATCTCCAGTTGGCCTTTGGAAGGTACCTGTAGCTAGTATTCTTAGGCCTTCACATACCATGTTATCCACTGGGATGGGTTCCCCTCTGTTAGTTCTGTGTATCAGGTGTGGCCGGCACAGCTCAACAATTTGTTGTAGGAGGTCCCTGTCTACCCTATAGTGCTCCACTATCTCCAGCTCATGTAGCCGCTGGTAGGTTAACCTGCATCTGTACACTCTTCTCCATCTCCTCACTGTGGGTTGGATGACAGCATTCATATCCTCACCACCCTCAGCCTCTTCCACAAGTTGTTGTATGATAGCTATTGCAGCCCCTACCATTTTGTTGTTTTGTTAGTTAAAAGTTCCTCACTTGTATACACCGGTGGTGTAGAGTGTGGGAAAAAACAGAGGGGAAGGTGTTTGCATAGTTTATAGTATTGTTCTGGGCTGGGCTGGTCTGCTGCCTGTGTAATTGTCTGATTCTGACACGTTTCACCTGCCAGCTATGCTAGTTCTCCTAGATTACCTTCCTACTACTGTTTTCCCTTTCCATTGCCTTCCTGTTTAAGCCCGAGGGTGCACCGTGCAAATACAGTGCTCAAATGTGCACAGAGATGCTATTTTCTGGTTTAACTTTTTTTTCCCCTTTAAAACCCAGTGTGTGGCGTGCACTCCCACTTAGGCAATGTAAAGAGTGTTAGGCAGACTCAGACACACCCCCTTGCTTAGCTGTGCTTGGCTAGGAGCAAACCTGAGCCACAGGGCTCCATTCAACTTACAGTATTCCTGACACACCACCCTATGATGTCAGCTAACTCCTAGGCTTGTACCAAGCTATTCCTGCTCTTACACTGTTGAGACCTAATTAGCATGCTGGAGAAACTGGGATTCACTATCATTTCCCTCATTTGCATAGGATTGCCTGCTAATGCATAGTTACGTCTCACACTGAGCCTCCCCCATTAGCAACCACTACTTACTGGCTATGTTGTCTTCTGTCTGCCATTGACTTTAATGGCAGAATAGTGATTTTAGTTTGAATGCTTATTTTAGGTTTATTTTCTTATTTCCCCTCGATCCCATTTGCGGGCTGCTGCCCTACGCTTAAAAAGCCGAGATTGGCTAAAAAAAACAAAAGTTGATTTTTTAAGCTGTTTTCAATGCCAGTGGCCTTATACTTGGCCATTGGCATGTTTCATGACTGATATGCACCCTTTATTTGGAGCTGTCACGGCTCCATTTTGGAATGTTTTTAAACTTCCACTTGTATTTGTATTTGTATTTCTATCCAAACACCAAACATGTGACTAAATTATCCATTTTGGAATTTGCAGAAATGTACTCACTTACTAATCGAGTACATTTCTACAGATTACACTAGCCCTGCATGGCTGATTTCCAGCTTCATGGATCACAAATTCACCTCATTTGCATGGATTTCTCCTGAAAATGGGGTAATTTGCATACAGGGGCTTAGTCCATGCAGGACTAGTGCAGGAGCGCTCGTGCACGCCCCTGCAGGCTATTCCTGGATCGCACAGCAAACATATTGTCTGCTGGAGCTCCTGCACTAATCCTGCATACCATGCAAGGCTTGCAGAATCCGGGAGACATCTTTCCATTTCAATGCAGCAAGGAGACATGATGTCTAAAACTACTGAGCTTTCCTTATTGTCTCTAGGGTGAAATAATTACTAGTCTTGAAATGTGAAGGAATGTAATTGTTTTATGACTTCCAGTATCTGCCAAAGATCTGAGGTCTATTTCATAGGTAGATGCTAAATACTGTCAGCTTCCAGCAGATAATGCTTTTTGATCATATAGCAAAAGGCAGAAAGTATTAGAAGTACACAGTTGTATGTGAGGAGATGGGAAGCTTCTGCTGATTTATGAAATTCAAGAAATATATTTATTTCATTTAATTTGTGTGGGGGTAAGTGGACTGGAATGGACACAGTTTTCAGCTATGGCCCATACCACAAGTCAACAACACATTACAATTATAATATTGCCTTACAACAACACTGCACAGTCATATGAATGAGACAACTACAACTTTGCAGCAGGTTATACACAAAACAGATAAACATATACTACATACTTGATATGTATAATTTATATTACAAGTAATATATGGATTTTATTTCTTTCAGAGGATAAATCAGTAAGGAAACAGGTAAGATGTCCACTTAACATAACAGTATGTAACAGACATTGTGCCATTGGAAAACTTAAGTTTATAAACAGTATAGAAAATAGTGACTGTAGTGCACAATTCAGTAAATTGTAATTGTTAGACTAGCAACAGAAGAAAATATACAATGCTAGTATTATGAAATCATACCAGAACAGGTAATGATTATTAATGTATTACAAATATTAGAGAAACAGTAAAAAGAAAGTAGTACAAATACTAGTTTTCTGCAAAGTTAGCTTAACAATAAATAATTGTTACTATAGTAACTATGAAGTATAAATTAGGATGATAATGACAAATAACTATTTTTCCATCGTCTAATAACTTTAACTTGTTATATATGTATATATATTTACAAATGTACAAAGAAACATTGCTACATTTCTTCAAGCAAACTGATGCGATATGTTCTTAACCTACATTTTAAGGATTGAAGCTGATACCATGGTATCCATTTTAGATCATTCCACAATGGCCAATGTAAAATTTGGCTGTAATAACAGGAATGTGGGATGAAACCAGAGTGTCTAGAGCAATGATGTCGAACCTATGACACACATGTCAAAGGTGACATGCCACGAAGTTTTGGGTGACACACCAGTGTTCACCAACACCCAAGTTACCAAGGAAAATGAATGAACAAAAATATAAGAAATATGCAACCCTGCACTTATCTATTAAAACTCAGTAACAAAAAAGTCATTAATTGATGTTAATCAAATCAAATGTAGTGTGTTCCATATTTTTTCAGTTCAATTCAAAATTAGTATTAAAAGTAGGGTAATTTTTGATTAATTCCAATTAAACTGAAAACATATGTGAGAGATGTACGTACACAATGTCACTGGAGGCAAAACTCTCACATAAAACTATTCCTAAATTCATTTGGTTGTCAGTAGTGCACACACTGCACCTGTCACACACAGCTTGAATCAGACATATAGACCCACATATGCTGAGGCATATAAATGTAGTCATCCTAAACACCAAACACCTCTTAGATGAAACACACATAACAGATGCCCTCAGCAGCCCCAAATGCACTGCCTCAAAACAATGCCCACATAAACATGTACAGCCATATTTCACAGATCCTTGCTTCTAAGTCCATAAGGCAAGCCAGCACACATCCCAACATTATGATCAATGGAGACTCCATTGTGAAATACACTGATGTCCCTCTCATCAGGCTGAATAAGGAGAAAGTGAATATCAGTTGATTATCAAGAGCTAAGATCCACCATATTATGCATGCACTCAGGTCATTGGACCACAAGTAGCATTATGACTCAGTAATAGTCCATTTAGGTGTAAATGATCTGAGACATACCTCCATAGACAGTATGTGGAGAGCCATCATGGAGCTCTCAGAATATGTGTCCTAGCAGTGAGCCGCATTCTACTTTCTCCAAAGATGATGCCTCAGTATGAACAGAAGATGGCTAACTTTAATAATTGGCCTTGTTTCTGGTGTCATTCTAAGGGGTGATTATAAATAGACATGGTTTAAAGCCACAGAGATCTCATCAGAAGTGCAAGGCTATAATTTATTGCATGTATTTAGAGCAGCTAATACACAGGTGGGGATTAAAGGTGGAGGTGTCTTGATTTACATTAGAAATATGTACCTCTATGCTTATCAAACAAGACAACGCACTTGAGCTTCTCCATGTTCAAATCACCATATGTAAAATCCTGTGCCACTTCCTTGCAAAGTATAGGTCTCCTTTTAAGTAAAAATAAAACCCGACACTCCATCTAACCCTGGAACCTTCTGGAACTACTCTAAAGCTAATTAACTACTATGTGATAATCTAGTAAAATAAACCCTGAGAACACTGCTGCTTATGCAGAACTGTTCAAATAATCCTATACAAGCACATTAATAGTTGCACAGAGGCAGCTGAACCCACCAGGAATAAGTATAGAAGTAAGTCAGAAAACAAGCTATCTGGTGCAATCACACCATTAATAGGCTATAAAACAGAAGGAAGAAAATCATGGTAAATATTAGGAGGTGTAGCACCTAGCAGGATAACAGTACTCTCATCAAATGAAGGATAAATAAAGTTTACCAAACCCAAATTTAAGGATAATTTGGCCTCCTAAGTCAAGGACAACCACAATGCATTCTTTACATTTGTCTGCAATCTCAAAGGTAATACACAGTTGTGTGCAGAGCTTATTGATAATGGAATCACCTACACTGTACCAGAATATATAGTAAACCTACTAGTAGACAAATTTGTCTCTAACTTTACCCTTCTCTCCCTCATCTTCCCCCCAGAGAAATACCATCAAATATAACTCCTCCTATTATCACTAGGAAACAGATCCTCAATACTCTCGCTAAGCCCAAGAAC
>NC_056734.1:402978363-403190863 GCF_019279795.1 Protopterus annectens | reverse complement strand
CACCCTTAAACTAATACTTTGTTGAAGTACCTTTTGATTTAATTACAACATTTAGTACACCTGCCATTAAAGAGACTCTGATTAACCCTCAATAAAGTTCAGCTGTCTTAGTAGGATTTTCCTGGCATTTTCTCAGTTGCCTGCTACAGCAAAAGCCATGGTTTGCAGAGAACTTACAAAGCATCAAAGGGATCTCATTGTTGAAAGGTATCAGTCAGGAGAAGAGTACAAAAAAAAAAAATTCCACAGCATTGGATGTACCGTGGAACACAGTGAAGACAGTCATCAAAACGTGGAGAAAATATGGGACATCAGTGACCCTGCAAAGAACTGGACATCCCTCCAAAATTGATGAAAAGACAAGACAAAAACTGGTCAGGGAGTCTGCCAAGACACCTACAGCAACACTGAAGGAGCTGCAGGAATTTCTAGCAAGTACTGTTGTGTACTACATGTGACAGCAATCTCCCATATCCTCCATATTTCCTGGCTATGGGGTAGGGTTGCAAGATGGAAGCCTTTTTTACACAGAAAAACATCCGGGCCCAGCTAAAATTTGCAAAACAATACATCAAATTTCCCAAAAGCATGTGGGAAAATGTGTTATGGTCTGATGAGACCAAGGTTGAACTTTTTGGCCATAATTCCAAAAGGTACATTTGGAGCAAAAACAACACTTCGCATCACCAAAAGAACACCATCCCCACAGTGAAGATTGGTTGTGGCAGTATCATGCTTTGGGATTGCTTTTCTTCAGCTAGAACTGGGGCTTTAGTCAAGGTGAAGAGAATTATAAGCTGTTCCAAATACCAGTCACTTTTGGCCCAAAACCTTCAGGCATCTGCTAGAAAGCTGAAAATGAAGAGGAATTTCATCTTTCAACATGACAATGACACCAAGCATTCATCCAAATCAACAAAAGAATGGCTTCACCAGAAGAAAATTAAAGTTTTGGAATGGCCCAGCCAGAGCCCAGACCTAAATCCAATAGAAAATCTGTGGGGTGACCTGAAGAGTGCTGTGCACAAGAGTTGCCCTTGCAATCTGACAGATTTGGAACACATTTACAAAGAAGAGTGGGCAAATTTTGCCAAGTCAAGATGTGCCATGCTGATAGACTCCTACCCAAAAAGACTGGATGCTATAATTAAATCAAAAGGTACTTCAGCAAAGTATTAGTTTAAGGGTGTGCACACATATGCAACCAGCATATTGTACTTTTTTATTTTTTTATATTTTTCCCCTAACAGATTTGTTTGTTTTTCAATTAAATTGTGCAGGTTATATGTCACATTAAAGGTGGGAAAAGTTTTGAAATGATTTATTGTGGTCTTATTTTTTTATATCACAAAAACCTGGCATTTTAACATGGGTGTGTACACTTGTCCACTGTATGTTATAGTCTGGCTATTCTAATAAATCTGTACCAGCCTTTCCCAGGTGTGAGTGTGTGTGTGTGTGTGTGTGTGTGTGTGTGTGTGTGTGTGTGTGTGTGTGTGTGTGTGTGTGTGTGTGTGTGTGTGTGTGTGTGTGTGTACATGTGCACATGCATGTGTGCATGTGAATCAAATCTCAAAGAGTGTGTGTGTCAGCTGCTTGGAGCTGGTACACAGAGCACTGGTTTCACAGAGAGTGTTGGAGGACTTGGCTTAGACACTCGGCTGAGGATTCAACTCTACAGCTGAGCCAGTGGGGAGTCTTACTAGAGACCTAGACAGTGAGAGAGAGAGAGAGAAATACAGACCATGGACTGAGTGTGTTCCCTGTGTGCTCTTAAGGAAAATTGTGTTTGGTATAGATAGCTGCATCTGTAAATACTGTGTGTATCTATTTTTGTTCCAGTTGAATGTCCCTCTCCAGTGTCAGTGGTGAGGATTCAGGCTCCTTGATTACTAGCCCAGAGAGGGGACGTCACATATGATATAGTAGAAATTTGCATCTTAATTTATAAGTAGGACAGACCTAGAAGAAAAAAAGCACAGAAATATCCCTATACATGAAGGAAGATGAAAGAGATCAGATATTTAAACTGAACTTGTATAGAAAATCTCTCCCATTTACCCATGTCAGATTTTTGCAGTAGGTCTTCTAACTTCTTAGAAGTTTCTGAAACATGGAAAGTATGTATTTGCTGTCTCCATTAAAGGGGATATCCAAAATCTTTTGACATATTTGAAGCTAAAAGATTCATACAAGACTTGCAATGTGTGTTTTCCATTGGTACAGCTGAATGGGGAAGGGGTTGAAAGGAACATAAAGAAGTTGGCTGTCCCAGTAAAACAAAAAGGCATCAGTTTTGTAGGCTGCCTCTTGATATACATCTGCACTGAAATGGCATCTGTTTCTGGAAGGTGGTGGCATGTATCAAATCAGAGACAGTATCAAAGAATTTAATTTCCTCTCAGGAATCAAGTTGAGTCCCCTGCAGCAAAAGTCTGCCATTAAGATAAAATGCACATTTACAATTTGTAGGTCAGTGTTCTGGATCTACTATACATGAGTGAAATTAATTTTAATAAAACATCATTATACCAAATAAGATTTGTTTGATTGTTTGTTTAAATATCCTGTTTGGGAGAGGGAAATCTCCTCAGTTTCAGCCACATGGGTGGTGGAGTGAGGGGTGGGGGTGGCAGAGCCAGCGCACACCATCCTCCTAACTAAATACAACTTTCACCAGGGTTGCAGCACCTCCTGGAAAGTTTAAGTTCTGTTGTTGGAAATGTTCTACAGGTTGCATTTTGCAAAATTTAGTCTGTTGTTTCACCATAATGCCCTCCGGTGAATTGTGGTATTCCTTGTAACTCTGCAAATAATGCAGTACTAATCAACAGAATTAGTCTAAAAACTTCTATGCCCCCTCCACACCTTTTCTGTATATACTACATAAATGTATTGTTGCAGGTTCCATCCTGCAATATTCAAGTTGAAATCAGTTGGGCAAGGGTCTTCAGAATATAAAAGAGCTTTCAGTAACTGTAGAATGATAAGTAATCTTCACTCCTGAGACCACACATATATGAACTATACTGTCCTTGAAATAAGTTCCACAGATATACTATAAGATATCTAATGTTATTACTTCTAGTGGTACAGTAAACTAATTTTACACACTTTCTGAAAAATGAACATTTACTCACCAACAAATGACTATCAATAAATATACTGGATGAATTAGTCTTCCCCAAAGTCTGAAGATTTTGATCCAGCCCAAACTTTAAAATCCTAAGAATTATTGCCCTGTGCATCCCTTCTAGAAGAACTGTTAAGACATGCAAGGCCTTGACCCTAGAGCCCTGAGCATTTGCCTCACAATAGACTCTGTCTTCCAAACTGCATCAGACACCTTAAAATCTTGTTCTGTGGAAGATGCACTTTTCTTTGTAGAATTTCAAGCACAGTTACTCCCAAAATAGTCCTCTGGGATGGAAAAATGTGAGGTTTTTGGCAATTTATGGATCCATTCTAGACACAACTTATTCCAACAGTCTGCACTTAAATGATAATTGTGAGAAAATACTGGCTACCTATTTGTAGTAATGCAAATACAGTGGCCATGTGTTTGAAATTATTTTGGAGCTATTTTTTTCAAAGGAAAGAAGTGTAAATTTAAATCATACCACCCCATTCTAAATCTCATTTTTTTTGTTTTCATAAATATTTTACTGTTTATACTTCATATTTTTGTTAATTGTTTATTTTACTGTGTTCTCTGTGTTTTTATTGTGTCAGTGCTCAATGAATAAGCACCTTAATATACTGAAGTAGAAGTTAAAGTCATCATCAATGAGCTGGTATTATGGGGATGTAAAGGTAGAAATCTTCTATATCGACTGATTTAATTGAGCTTTTATTTTATTTACATTTATTTAATATTTGTTAAATGTCCTTATCCCCAGGTTAAATATGCCATTCCCCTTCTAACACTCTATGATGCCACAAATAATATTCAGGTAGTAGCAGAAATTAAAATATGCAAATTTGTGTTATCAGATACCCACACAGAGCATTGTGAAACACTAAAAGGTACCAGTTACTTCCTGTCCATAGTACAGCAACAATGGTACTCAACACTTTAATATTATAAAATGTAATACCTGGTGAATGTCCACCACTAAAGAATTCTGTATCAATTAAAGTTTCATCCTACACTCTCCAGGGGGAGGGGGCACTAGATGATGGCATTACTTTAATGTATTTAGAAAATGTTTTGGCAAAGCAATATCTGAGACAGCTTTCATTAACATAGCCCATGCAGTGTGCAATTATCTAAACAAAACCAAACAAAAGAAGCATTCCAAGTGGATCAAAAGGACCTCCAGTTCAACTAAACATATGTTGTGTACATTTGAATAATTTATTTCCACAGAGATCTCCAAGTAAAATGAATATACACACTCAAAATTGTAAAAAAAAAACAATATAAAAGGATTAAGCACTTTTGTTCCTATTTAATATCTGAGACATCATCAGAATCAACCACAGTTATATCTCTTCCTTTTTATACCCATTAAAATCAATTCCCTTATGAAGAAAGTGTAACCATTACTTGGCAATCACCCACACAGACTCCGTAGGAAGTCAAACTGAATTATCATTTAAAACTGTCATTCCTTTAAAACTAAGTGGTCAATTCTATTTACAATACACACATATCTGTTTTTTATTTAAAATTCCACTTATAAATTCCAATTTAAAAACATATAACTATCAGAATAGTTTTCTTTCACCCTGTTAAAATAACTGAAAATCAAAAAATGGGACCAATTGAAACAATTAATTGTTGTGAAAAATCACAACTTGGCTGACTTCATTTTAAGTAAAGGCATATTGGATATATATTCATTTAAACCTGGGAACAAATATCCATTATGGGCCTACACAAGCTATCTAATCTATGCTTCTGCTTTCTCATTGCCAAAAGACTAACCACAACTTTACATACAGTCAACATTCAAATAATTTGCAAAATAGCCTTGTTTTTCAAACTTAAATTAGATACCCACCGAATATATTCTGTCATTTAGTGGCCTCTGTATTTGAAAAAGGTTTCCTTTAGATTTGGGAATTCTGCCTAAATTCCTTCCTGAAGAGTTTAAATCACATTTCTCAGAACACTTTATTTAACATTTGTGTACCAGGAAGGTCTGACTGGGACAGAGCCCATTTTCAGCAGAGGCCCTGGGAGAAATGCAGGCATATGTCTTTTTAATGTGGGAGGAAACCAGAGCACCCAAAAGAAACCCACATGAAGACAAGGAGGACATGCAGACTCTGCACAGAATGGCACCCCAACCAAGAATCAAACCAGAGAACCTGTTGCTGTGAGGCAAAAATACTAATCACTGCACCACTGAGCCACAAGATTAAACTGAGATGTGACACCATATAATCCTAAATTATTTTTCTTTTTTTGGGGGGGATCTGCATCCACAATCCCTTCACTAGATGCTACTAGTAAGGTATAATTATGTAACAGGACTGAACTCTTACAAATTATAAGTGAATTAACCAAACTTGAATTATACTTCAGCTTGGTGAAAACTGAATTATTCTTTCTGCAATGACTGCATAATGAATACACCCGCAGTATTTTATCCTCAAAGAAGTTAACTTGTTGGCATACTTTTTAAGCTTAGATAGTAGTTTTTACATTACCTTGTACTGATGTTTTAAATTCTGGTCATTGTGTCCACTGTGTCAAGGTATATGATATATGAGCATATGCACAAATATGTTTATGGCAAGTTTTCTTAATATTCAATCTAACCTTCTGTTTAGAAGTAAATAACTTAGTAAAACTTTGGAAGTACTCAAAAGCATAAATAGAATGTTAAAGATACAATCTGTATAAAAAAGTAGAACTGGTAAAGACAGAGAGATTTTTAACATTCATTTGAGATCTACATTTTCAACTATTAAACAGAGTCTAAAAGAGAGATTACGTATCCTTTCAAAATACATGATATTTATGGATTCATAAATTTTTACTGTTTTTATAATGGCTTCAGTATGACACTTTGGCTATAAGAAAACATTTTCTGGACTTTGACTGACTAATTCCCATGAAAGGACTTGAGATTCAGGTGTTACTCACACTGCTACCATAAAATAGCAGAATGATATAACTGTACCAGGGAAGAGCAGAACATTTTAAGTCTCTGGTTGGCAGGCAAGTACTCAAAATAGTCATATTAGGTTTTAAAGACAGTCCCAGAAGAGCCATATGCCTTAGTACGAACTCATGCCCAGCCTTCCTTTTAATGTGTGTAGAATTAGACATACAGTTCAGATGGCTTTCCATTTCTGACATTTAAAGAATTATTTGAGTTTGTCATCACACATGTAGAGTCACTTTCTTATGAAACATGACAAAACATTGACATTGCACCAAATACAACAGTAAATTTTCCTCACCTTTTCACACGCAATCCTTTTTCAGACAATCTCAAGGTCTGTTTCACATGTTAGACACATGGTACAGTATAGAACACACCAACGTGGTGCTATTGGTTGCAGAATGGTAACTCAAAATATCAAATAAAACCAACTCAGATAAAACATAAAAATAAATAAATAAATTATTAAGGTGAGCGCTTTCACAGTAAAACACTGCTTCATCAGACAACCCAATTAAAGCATCATGCATTTTTATATTCAAATCAGCCAATGAAAATCACATAACAGTTATTACAAAGCATAAACTCTTAAAAGTGCTGAAACACAAAAAATCATATGAACAACATGAAACTATTAAAAATCATAATAAAAAGTCAGTGCTTCAATGACCTTTCTCTTAAAAATGGTTTCAATGAAACCATATCATTAATACCAGGGAAGCAGTCTGCTTTAAAGAAAAGAATCCATTTCTGCTCATAGACCTCTGTCCTGTTTTTAATGTTGCCACCCCTCAGACTTTCTTATACAATTTCTAACACAAAAAAATTTAAATAGTGCTGTGTATTATTAGACTCATGTTTAAATAGTGCACTAGTTTTGTTTATTTCTGATATCTCTTAGGTGTTCAAGCACACGATCTCTCAAACAGCGGTTTGTCTTCCCAATGTAGTAAACATTACAGTGTGTGCAAAAAGCATAGTAAACTAAATTCTTTGTAGTACAGTCAGCATAAAAAGGAAACTCTACGGTGCACTTCTGCAAAGGATGTACATACTAGCTACCTGTATAAATGTATTTGCATGCATTAAACTTCCTACAAGGGAACGTCCCATACCTATGCGAGGTAGAGGCTGATGGTGTATCATTGCTTCTGTAACATAGCTGTTTCTTAATAGAAGCACTGTTCTTAAAAGAAAAACTAGGCTTACTGGAGACTATTTCACTAAGCTCTTCATTTATATACAGACTGTTCTAGTTTCTCTTAATTTTATCATAGGAAATATTAACGTCATTCGAGTAAGTTAAAGGAAACCTGATAATACGTATATCTACGGGTGTCTCTAATGGTTGCATCTCATTAGAAGTCTCAGAAAAGAAGGGCACAGTAGAGTTTCCTTTTTATGCTGACTGTACTACAAAGAATTTAGTTTACTATGCTTTTTGCACACACTGTGATGTCTACTACATTGGGAAGACAAACCGCTGTTTGAGAGACCGTGTGCTTGAACACCTAAGAGATATCAGAAATAAAAAAAATAGTGCACTATTTAAACATGTAGAGTCTAATAATGCACAGCACTATTTTTAATTATTTGTGTTAGAAATTGTATATGAAAGTCTGAGGGGATGCAACATTAAAAACAGGTCAGAAGTCTGTGAGCAGAAATGGATTCTTTTCTTTAAAGCAGACTGCTTCCCTGGTATTAATGATATGGTTTCATTGAAAACATTTTTAAGAGAAAGGTAATTGAAGCACTGACTTTTTTACTATGATTTTTAATAGTTTCGGATTGTTCATATGATTTTTTTGTGTTTCAGCACTTTGAGTTTATGCTTTGTAATAATTGTTTTTTGATTTTCATTGGCTGATTTGAATATAAAAATGCATGATGCTTTAATCGGGTTGTCTGATGGAGCGGTGTTTTACCATGAAAGCACTCACCTTAATACATTTTTTTTTTAGTTTTATCTGAGTTGGTTTTATTTGATACCATTCTGCCTGCAGGAGCATCACATTGGTGTGTTTAATACGATTTTATTTTTTCCTTCTTTGGAGCTCTGTTTCCTGGTTTCTGCTGTTTTTACTACATGGTAGAGTATGTCATCAGCTACTGCACCCCTCCATCTGTGAGAGCACTTTGATGTCATTTTCACAGTAGTAATAATGATAACATAAAACAATATTTGCACACAAGTCATTCATTGTATGTTCATGTCATGCCTGTAATGCGTCTAATTCGTACTCTAGTTATTTTTAATATAATTTTTTACATCTCAAATTTGATGAGCTTCTCTCCTGGGTCCTCTGATAAAAAGAGTTTTTCATTCAGTTAGATTTTCCCAGGCAACAAAACACATAATGAATAAGTAAATTAATAAATAAGCCAGTGGCTAATAATGACTAAGTGGGTACTACAAAAGGGGAAGTGCTAATGTTACAGATGCAGCACATCCCCATGAATGACCCTAAATTGCCAATGAGAAGGTCTACATAGCATTTCTGGATATGCAGTTTCCAAGTAGAGTTCACAAAACTCATGTATGCCAACTGCATCCTTGGACATTTGTCAGAAACCATCACAGCATGCAACTGTAATAACACTTATTCTACAAGTAATGAAACTAGAACATATGGGCAATCTTAGCCCTCCCTACCCCTAACCCAAAGAAATAGCAAACATATGTATTTTTGAAATTCTATTTGTTCTCCTTATTGAAGTACCAGAACACCAATAATAATAGTTATATGTTACTCACACTCACAGTAGATTTAATTTTCTTTCTGATTAGCTAGCATGGTTATATATTTTGCTTTGTATCCATATTAATAGTTGTAATAAGAAATAAAATACACTAACAAAGTTGCTTATTATAGAATGCAACTTAATTTCTTTAAAAATCTAAACTATAAAGTGAAGTCAGCCGAGTAAATCAGACTATTATAATTTTTTGATGGTGTTTAATCATTCTGATCTTGGCTGGTTGCCCATATTTCAATGGTAAGTAAGATATTACTGTGGATCAGGAAATACGTTAATACAGCTGACATTGTTGATAAAAGAGTCCAAACATGTAATAAATGTGTAAGGTACACGTTGGTAAAATGTATTGATAATGAGCAGTGTGGGTTAATGACTTGCGTAATTATAAGTACCTACTAATTCCTTGATACCTTTGTTTTATTGCAGGAAGCCTTCAGTGCTGGTGTCATATACTATGATAAGCAGATGTACACATTAGCAGTAAAATCCTTTGAAGAAGCTTTGGAGAAATATTATAAAGCGGATTTAGAATGCCGAGCTCTGTGTGATCAACCCTTAAAGTTTACAGAATATGAATATCTGGATTATAAGCTCCCACTTTATGAAGCTCTTGCAGGTATGACTAATTGAACCCAGATGCTTAAATAATTTTACATTACTTTCTAGTTTGTTATCAATTACTCTTGTCTGCATTCTAGAAATACATTCATGGTCACATTCATGCATACAGTTTTCCAAACAAAGAAATCATTAAATATCTTGAATGTGAATATAACTGTGACTGTTTATTAATCAGCACAAATGATACACAGACAAAGATGGAAGGACCTATGTTGCCACTGCAGATTACCAATTTAAACAGAAAAGTTGATGTATTATGGACATAAGCTGACCAATACTTTAGTCATAGGTTCATAGGTTCATAGGTTGGTACTGGGCTATCTGCCCGAAGGCAGATATGAGCCCAGCCACATTGTGCGGTATTCACCGCCCCTTTAGTAGTTCCCTAGACCCTTGTGCTAGCAGCTAGTACTCTTGGCCCCTATCTAGTAGTGCTGCTGGTGTGATCCCCGGTGTGAACTTTCTGTTACCCATTCACTCATCAAGGTTCCTCTTGAAGAGTGATAGTGAGGGGCTCTGTCTTATGTAGATCGGGACCCTGTTCCATAGTAAGGGAAGTCTCTGCGAAGGAAATCTATCCCTCCAGCATGTTCTATTCATTGTTGTGTTGAGGTTTATATCCCTAGAGTGTGTAGCTCAAGTAGATTTGGTTTTGCTAAGATGGAGCATGTTCAACAATTCTGGGTTGGACATGGCTCTGTACGTTAGACAGAGATCACCTCTGAGAAAATGGTATGCAACAGAGAACAGTCTTAGCTTTTTCAATCGTACTGCATAGGGCAACTGTTTGAGGCCAGTAATCCTCTTGGTTAGGTACCTCTGTGGTCTCTCCAGCTGCTGGAGATGTCTAGCCAGGTACATTCCAATTGGTGCATTGTACTCAATAATGGGTCTGATGAGGGAAGAGTAGAGGGGCACTATTACATCCTTAGATCTTGATACAAACCCTTTCATGATCAGATGGGTCACATAGAAGAATTTTCTAACCACTTTGGCAACATAGTTATCAAAGGAAAGCTGACTATCTACTTGGGTCCCTAGATCCCATATTTCTTCTTCAGATTTCAGGGGATTACCTCCTATGTTGTAGTTTGCGGGTACTCTGTTTTTTACAAAGGGGATTACTACACATTTTTTTGCATTTAGCTTGAAACCATGGCTTTGACACCATGCATTACTCATTTAAGCCCTTCTGTAGGATCTCCATGTCAGCCAGAGACTCTATTATAGCACTTAGTTTGCAGTCGTTTGCAAACTTAGTCAGCCACAGCCCTTCCGTGCTTACCTGTACTTCTGAGATGTATATGCCAAACAGGAGGGGCCCCAGGACAGAGCCCTGAGGCACACCACTCATTACTGGTCTGGATTCGGACATAGACCCCACTACTCTTACTTTATGGGATCTGTCTGAGAGCCAGTTTGCGATCCATCTTGTGACGTAAGGGTTTATGCCCAGACTGGTGAGCTTATCAATAATACCTGAATGGGGAATGGTGTCAAATGCTTTAGCAAGGTCAAGGTAAGCCGTGTGTACCTCCTTTCCCTTATCTATAGCCTGAGTAACTGTCTCAAAGAAATCCACCAGGTTCAGGAGGCATAATCTGCCCTTGACGAAGCCGAATTGTGTGGGGTCCAGCGACTGGAGGTTCCCAATCTCTCCATTTATGAGTTCCATAATGATTCACTCCATAGCCTTACAAATCAGACTGGTCAGGCTTATTGGTCAGTAGTTCCCAGGGTCAGTTGTGGCCCCACTCTTGTGTAGCAGGACCACCGTTGCCGTGCGCCATTCTATGGGCACATATCCTGTGGAGAGGCTGAGACTGAACAGGGTATTAAGATGTGGGGTTAATTCCTTTTGGAGCTCGAGTATGACACAGCCTGGGACACCATCTGGTCCCATGGAGGCAGTGTTTTTAGCTTTAGATAGAGCCTTGTTAACCAACGTATCAGTAATAATTGGACTTACACAATCCCCTGGAATGGTAATAGGCCCTTTAGGTGGTGAAGGGGGGAGTAATTTGCACTGAACCTGTCAGCCAAGATGTTGGCAATGTCAGAAGGGTCAGTGTATTTTGTTCCATTTTGTACTAGCATGCTGCTTATAGTCTAAATAAGCCCCATTAAATATTTCACTGGATGGCATTTAGCCACATAGTGACAGTAGGACCTGCTCAAAGTGTTTACATTACTCTACTTCATTACATCACGATATTGCTAAATATTTTGAGATATGATACTTCAGATTGCATTAGACAATCATTGCTTGTTTAAGGTATTTCCACTCACATGCTGCCTTGTCACTGTCCTGTATGAAGATACTTCATCATGTTACTTAACTTTTCCTTAACAGATTTGCTCCTAGGTTCTATAGGCAGTTTCCTGTGCTTTTAGAAATGGAATGATATAACAAATTAAGTATGCTGGTCCCTTTCAAATGTGCTAGCTCCAGTTGAGTTAATCTGGTTTGAGGTCTAATATTCGATCAGGATACACTGCTGGGAATTTAATCTCGATAATGTGTATTTTATATTTATCCTCAGTAGTGAGGTTTGTGAGAAAACGGGGACATTTGAATCTTGTTTACTAAACAAAAAGTAGCTATGCTGTCTGTGCTAATTTGGGAGCCTCTTTTTCAGACATACACTCATTGCTTAATAATTTTACTATGCCAGTGATTATGTGTAATTCATAACGGTGATAAAGCTGTACCAATATTGCAATTTCAGTTGTAAATTTGGAAATTCCTGATATATAAAAATAATAAAATTAAAATGTAAAACCAAAATTATTATGTAAACTACAAATGAATAAATGTTTCTTTCCCCTTCCCATTTCAAGGATAAGTACAACTCAAGTCTAGACTGACAAGCATTTTCTTGTAAGGTCCTGAACCCATGTCTTGGTGATCAGTTCTTCAGCTGTTTGTATACTTTCCAAGTGATCTTTCATCTCATAGATACAGTGATAGGTTCAGTTTTCTAGCTTATTACTTAACTGCCTTCAAAAAAACTTGACTTTCTCCTCTACTCTGTGTTTATTTTTTTACTTCTATCCACACACACACACACACACACACACACACACACACACACACACACACACACACACAGTGTGTATGTGTATACATATATATATATATATATATATATATATATATATATATATATATATATATATATATATATATAGACAGAGAGAGAGAGAGCAAAGAATTAATTCTAAAGCCAGCTGTTGTCATTTTAAGGCAGTTTATTTATATGCTGACTAAATAAAATAACACAAATAAGCTTCACTTTATAAAACAAACTCAGACGCAGCAAATTACCCACACTTCTTCCTGCAAGCACAGTTCAACACAGTTTCTTTACATTTAGACATTTAGATGTAGTGTTCCCTTATAGGCAGAGTTCTGTAAACTTTAGTTCAATTCAGGTACAATGTTCCCCTGCAACAATAGTTTAGCTGGTCACACACACACACACACACACACACACACACACACACACACACACACACACACACACACACACACACACACACACACACACACACACACAAGAAAGAAAAGAAAACAAGTAGAGATTACAGAGACTACAAAGGCTGAATTATATCATATTTTAGATGCTTTCATACGGTCATGGATAAATTAAACACCTTTTCCTTGAACTTCCACATTGGCAGGGTTAGCTACAAATGGCTTCTCTTCCATAAGATAACCATTCCTTTCCCAAACAAGAACACCCTTCACATTGTCCTGCTTCTGGTTTCACCCCCAGGATGCCTTTCAGACCCAGTTTCATAAATCTTCTGAGTAGTGGTGTATTGAGATTTACATGGCCCTGTCTGCAGCTGTCCCTTGTTATGTCCCTACTTATTTCTAACCTGTTTCTGAGTCACCAGCCTTAAAATAACAGAGCCCAGCAAGCAACATTTTGCTATGACATTCAGATTAACAAATAGTTTGTTCTTTTTATCAGAGTAAGTTTATTTCATAATCATGGAAACGGTTGTGTTATGTATCCGTCCCATGTTTTCTTCTAGTTCCCTGTGTCCAGTTTTAGCACTCCAATTGCTGTATCCAGTCACAGGATTTTAAGTGTAACTGGATCATACATGGCAGTATCATCCAAGCAGAGGTCACCTGTAAGTAGTCTCTAACAAACAGAACAGTAGTTCCTGAAAACTTTCTTTGTAGTTCAAGTTTGGTAATCCTATGATTTTTATAGTTAGGAATAATTTCACATTTTAAAATAGTTTTTGCTGGCTTGTCTAATGGCCACAGAGAGTAGGACTATGTTTATTCACAAACTGTTTAGAATCACAAGGGCTACAGAGTATGCTTTTCTGACTTTGGTAGAACCATACTGCTGAACATTTAAAGTATTTACCACTCTCCTATGTCTTTAATGTTGCTGCCATGTTTAATGTTCCTGGTCATTTATTCTGTAATCATAAATTATGCCCCATTTGCCAAGTCTAATGATTTTACATTTCTTGACATTAACATTAATATCAGGGAGATTTGTTTTGTAGACCAACCTGAAGGACTTTATCTTTGTTTGTTGAAATAATTGTTGCCCTGTTTGGAATCATCAGCATATTTGTTTATTTGAGACAATTTCTCACCTTTATAGCTGAGTTGAACAGACCATAATGAAGTGGCCACAGCATGGTACCCTGTGCTACACCACATTGTCCCCAGTATGAATGAGAAATTTATCCAAGTCCAGCTTTTGTTAAATTTTGTTGCTTAACCATTATTTTACCCACTCAGCCTTCTCTGGACATTTCATTTGTCAGTTATCCTCCTGTGTGAATTAGTACTGAATCCCTCAGCAAGACCAAAATACAAAGTGAATGCTGTCATCTTTGAATACGGATGATCCCTGGATCTCCATTCTACTTTCTGCCTAGTCCTTTCCATGGCTCTTTCATGATAGCACTTTCGTTACCATCAGCTACTAACATCTCTATAGTTAGTTTCTTTCATGAGAATTGCCTTCTTAGCCAGTACCTACATTCATTTCAGTATTGCTAGACATATTCTGTATTTGTGGAGACAGCTGTTAAAATGATAGCTGAAGTCCACCAGCTAACATCCTTTATATTCCTCCAGTCACTAAATAATGCAGTGTACCGTCACTGTTATCCAAAGCTATATAGGGTATACCCATGAGTGTAGACAAGCATTTTCCATGTATGCCACAAGGTGCACATTAAATACTTAAATATATATATATATATATATATATATATATATATATATATATATATATATATATATATATATATATATATATATATATATATATATATAAAAACAGTTATTTTGAAAAATGCTAAAAGTTAATTTGCCATAGCATATTTGAAGATTTATTCTGGTTGTGATTCAATAAGTCATTATATATTTTTTTAGAAATCCTAGTCACCTTTTTTTTTTTTGTATTGAGTTATGACGTTGACATGTACTGATGCCTATCATCTCAGGATCTAGATTTTTTTCTTTTTTAACAATATTAAAAAAAGACTATAGTGATTGTAGTGGGGTCTACATTATGGTAGAGCTTCATTCGGGAAATGTACAAGTACAGAACTCCAAAAGTCAAGAGCTATACCCCTTGTGCAACAACTTGTCCTAACTTTTATTCATTTATTATTATTTACATTTTGTTATTGCCCAAATAGCTGAGGCAGTTTGAGTAGAAGCCTTGGAAAAAAGACACAGGAAGTTTTTACATTATGGTTTTCAAACAAAACATAAAAATAGATCTCTATGTAAGATATTACTGTACAGTTGCTAGCATTTCAAAAACAAGCAAAATTTAAAAAAGTAAATACATTCTATTAAAGATAAGCGAGAAAATGCAAAAATCAGTAAGCAGTACAATATGTGAGCCAAAGAAATACAATAGTAAAATCTTGGTAGAGCATGCAAGTATATGTAGGTAGAATGAATAAAGTAAGTACAGAAAATTAAAAGATAAGGGTGGGGGTATATGTGACACCCAGAAGGTAGTATAAGAAACAAGCAGTAGAGAAAACTAATTGTGAATGGGAGATATAACTAAAACAGGGGTCATAAAAGTAGATGAAACAGTTAACTAAGGTATAAGGCAAGAACCTTTTTGAATTCACATTTTCTGTTTCTTCTGCAAATTGAAAAATTGTTCCAACTATCACCAGCATGTTAGAGAATAGGGCATCCCTATATTGGTTGTACTTTTCCGATTGTTTTACCAATTGTACAATTGAGAAATGTAGATTTCTAGCAGAAGAGTACCACATCAAACAAAATTAAGATCTTAAGTTAAATGTTTGTCATAAACCTTAGGAACAATGCCTGATCGAATAATCATTTTTAAAGTCCCTGGAAATTACCTTTGCAGAAGCAATACCATTTAGTCCTGGGAATCAAAAAGTAGGTCATGCTAGTGAAGATGGCATTAAAGAGAAAATTGGACAAAAGAACAGGAGGCATTCATATGGACTGGCTGCTACACTGCAGAGATGCACAAAATGCACAATGAATGTTTATTGAGCATGATGAAGGATTTACAGTTTATGAACTATTAGGATCTACTGTGCAAACAGAAGTTATGGTACAAAATATATGTGCTGAGGACACATTAGCAGACAAAAAGTATAAAACTGCATTTCCTTTTGAGTGTTTGAGCACTTGTTTTTGACTTACATGGTTAAGATTTACTAAGAGGAGATTAAGTTCTACAGATACACTAAAAGCCTCCATGGAACTGCTTTCAGAAAACACACAGTAAGACTCCAGAACTTTTAAGGGCTTCTATAGGGTTTGCAAAGAAACCAGGAAAGCCATTAAGTTAACAAGAAATAGTTATTTAAAAGCAGTGGCAGCTGGTGACTTCAAATTAAAGGAGGGCTGCAGGAGACAGCTGAATGGGTGGGGCCAATGGGGAGAGGTGTGGCCAACTAGAAAGGGGTGGAGCTATGCTCAAAATCACAACAACTGGAACTTTAATTAAATACACTGCCCTGGGTGCCAAACAGTCATTATGAGAGCCCAATCAAGACAAAATGAAGTGTAGAAGAAAAAAATATTTCAATGCATTGGCTACATGACAACTTACTTAATATCCAGATGGAAACAGGTTGTGAGGCATGAAAAAATAAATTACTTTTTAAATACATTACTGAAATTCCAGTCAAAATCAAGTATAAAAAAACAAGCAGCACTCAACTCAAACCACTACTCCTTGCACTGCAGTTCTAATTATAATTTATATTCAGCTATGTAAAATTACCAAGTAACATACTGAAAGTAGCAATCTCTTTGATACCCCCACTTGTAAAAATGTTTCTTATCCAAAAAAGACCTGCTGCCTGACACAGCTATCTACTTGTTTCATGGGGAAGACATGATCAAAATAAAAAATGAACAGCAAACAAGATGCAAGCTCAAGATAAATTGCTTAAAGGATTCCTGCACAAGTTATGGACCAAACATGATAGATTGGCATTCTGTTTAGTTTACGGGTAAAGCCTGCAAAGATGACTGCAAGCCTCCAACAAATGTAATGAGCTTCTGAAAAATACTGTAATCCTGTCCTTTTATTACAAATACTGTCGTTTGCATTTCAATACCCAAGGCTTATAATTATCTAGTTATGTAAATATTCCCTGCATGGCAACAACGAAAAGGCTTTCAATGCTGGTAATTCTTTAACAGTATGCTTATTAAAGCTTACTTGCATCTTACAATCTCCGACAAGCTTACCTAATGGTCATTAAATCATTGCTACTTAAACAGAGCAACAGGGCACTGTGACAGCATGCATTTCCTGAATAATAAGAAGCACAAATCAACAGTATAAAAATATGACAGAAAACCAGAACATTCTACAAAATCAAGGACAGATGAAAAGCCACAGTCGTACTTGTGGTCTATCTTGGATGGGGGAATACTCTGCACACTTACACTGCATAACTGCTCCTTGCCTTCCTTGGACACATCCAGAGCCACTACAATGGGTAGTGGGGTGCAACAAGTATGTCACAATTTGAAATGTCTCTGGCTGACAGTGATGGCTCTGACACTCATACCTCTCAACTTCAGAGTAAGAAATCTGGACAAAGCCATACATAGAACTAGAAGTGGGACACAGGCCCAAAAATAAGGACAATTTTTAAATAATTATTAACTTAGATAATAGAACAGTAGTAGGTCTTGCATTAGTACGAATTTTCTGAAGGGTATGAAATCTGAAACTCAAATGTCTGCCATTTTTTCTAACTTCAGTCTTTAATGACTTGCCACTAATTTGCCAGAAAACCACAATTTTATGAAAAACAGACCAAAAATGTGATGCAAAAATATAAAGTTGCCACACAATACAGCTGGGAACCTGTCAAAAAAGGGACACCTTTTTAATATTAACACTGTTAACTTGAGCAGCTAACAAAATAAGAGCATCTACATGCATTTCTGAAATAAAAGTAATCTATAACTCTGATCATTACAGTTATATATAATTGTAAACCCTCCACGTTTTCTTCCAAAATTGCCATTTTGAGGAGGGATTGTTAGGGGAGAGCAACATTTTGAGCCAAAATTGGGGACAATTGAGAGGTTTGGATATTCCTAATTCTGTAAAGCGATTTGCACGTACCTCTCAACCTCTTAATGCAGGAAATCTGGACAAGGCCAAATATATTGGGGGAACATGCAAACTCTACTAAAAATTGCTCTTGTATAAACTTAAGACAGTTGATAGAATAGCAGGTTTTGCATTATCATGCATTTTTCTGAAGGTTATTACATCTGAAACTCAATGTCTGTCATTTAGTGACTTCATTCCTAAATGATTTGCTAGAAAACCACAAATTTTATGAGGAACAAACCAAAAACAAGAAGCAAATATCTATTCATTCTACAAAAATATGGACAACTGAGAAGTATAGTTCAACCGGGGCTGTCTGAGTTTGCTACCCTCCCCCCCTCACAAAATCATGGCTGAATGGAGCCTCCCTCCTGCAGCCATTCCAATGTCCCATTCCTTGGTTATTTTGCCCCATTTACCATAAACACTGTAATGTGCATACTGCTTTACTTCTGCAATGATTTAGATTTCATTTGAAAGCTTTATTTTGCATTTTACAGTACAACCCCTAATATATATCTGTTAAACAAAGCAATGCAGTCTCACAATGAAAACAGACTTAGCATTAAAACTTCTCTGCCCTTGAAACTCACATGCATTGAAACAGCATTGAAACCCATATTCAAAGAAAATACATTTTTCCAGTGGCAGATAAAGATTAACTTTGGGCTGTTTTCAAAATCATAGGTCCCTTGAACATGAAACATACACATGTTCTTTGATACACCTTCCTGACTGTATTACATTATATTCCTTGTACAATACAGTACAGTTGTGACAGGGCATTTTAAATTTATTGTTTTGAACATTTTTCCAGTAAACAATGAAACAAAATGCATGCGCCAATGACAAAACTGCCCAATTCACAACATTTCCATCATAAAAAGTCTACTCAACCTTCTATAGTCCACCAGTATCAGTAAATATGCACAATCTCTGAAGTAGTAAAATCCACATTATAGAAATCTGTAACTAATAAAGAGGTTGCTGCTAGCAAACAACTTTATATGTCATTGTTTCATCTACAAATAAAGTGCTTGTTGCCCTTGAAGAATAAATTGCCTATGTTGCATGCATTAAAAAAATGATAAGCTAGTAATACCGCAATAGGGAATGGATGGCAAACTGATAATAGGTTCATAGTTACTAGGTATCTTTGCCAAAAAGGACTGCAGCATCCACCCCCTTTACAACACAGTATAGTATCAACAATGCATCTACCTAGTGGGGGAGTAGAACCCACAGCCTTCTGCATCAAAAGCAAATACACTACCTGTTGTACTATTAACAATGTAAGCAGACTTAGCATAAGCTGCATTAAACTTTTGCTCCCCTGCAGCTCTCAGCTCCTTGTAAAATCTACTCGACACTCAGCTGTATCTCTGAATTTTGCAGCACAAGAAATCTGGAAAAAGCCAAAATTTATTGCAGGGGGGGGGTGGCAAAAGGCCAAAAACCAGGGACACATTTTAAACATTGCTTGTATAATGTTGGAAAGTTGCTAGAATAAAATGATGTGTTACCACTACATTTCATTGCCACGTCTTGAACCCAGGGGACCCTGTGCAAAACAGTCAGAGAAACATACCACTATGCCAAATCAGCTGTAACAGAGGAAGACAAACTTAAATGGCTACCATTTAGTGAATTCAGTTCTCCCCATAGCTGTCAACCTCTTAGCAAAAACACCTGAAAAAAGCCAATAATGTGGGAACACAGCTGCCAAACATATTCAGTGAATTCAGTTCTCACCATAGCTCTCAACCTCTTAGCAAAAATCATGTGGACAAAGCCAGTAATGGGGGGAATACAGCCCCCAAACATTCAGTGAATTCAGTTCTCACCATAGCTCTTAACCTTACCACAAAATACCTGGACAAAACCAATAATGGGGGGAATACAGTCCCAAAAATATGGGCAAATTTCAAATATCCATGTTATAAACTTAGACAATTGCTAGAATAAAAGGTTTTGTTTTACCATGTACTTTCTAAAGAATATGAAGTCTGAAATTCAAATGCCTGTTATTTTTAAACATTTGTTAACCAGGAAACTAGTCTGACTTGGAACAAAACAAAGTCAATTTTCAGCAGAGCAGGGAGAAACACTCCAGACACATCTTTGTAAGGGATGGGAGGACATGCAGATTCCACACAGAATGCACGCCAGCCAGGAATCAAACCCGAGAACCTGTAGCTGTTAGGCAACAATGCTAACAGTGCACCACTGCACTACAAACCTTTGCAAGGAAAAATGAAGCTACAGAAACCACAGACTATATGAGGAACAGAACAAATATGAGGAAAAAATCTGCAATTTTTTTACAAATAGTGGTGGGTAGGGAATTCAGGTCCTTGCCACCTGCATCCAAGGTACAGGGTTCAAGCTTGAGTATCTCTACCCACCACTATGTGTTAACAAGGGCATTTCACACACACACACACACACACACACACACACACACACACACACACACACACACACACACACACACACACACACACCAAGAGCTTAAACCTTACCTCTTTCCTGATTGAAGCAGCAAGACTTCAATGCTTCCCTACAAGAGCTAACTTACCTCTCTCCTGATTGGTTCTGCCTGCAGATCAAGCAGTGCAGAGCTCCTCTGTTCTGTGTGGTCGTCTACCGCACAGATTCCTGGGCATCTGTGGGGCAGAAAATACCTTCCCTATATCTGGACTGCTGACTCAGGCAGTCAGAGTTCACACAGATTCCTGGGTGTCTGCGGGGCAGTCTGAGTGTGTCTGTGCATGCGTGGAAAACTCTGGTACTCGTAAAAAAATTATTTTTTTCTTTCATTTTATGTTTCACAGTTATTATTTCTTTTGTTTCTAGGTGGGAGGGCTGCAGTCCTGCAGTCCGATAGCACGAGCCACCTCTGTTTAAAAGTGTGTATATGAAATGCACAATTTAATCTGCTGGATAAGTATCTGTGTGTAGTTTATAAAGTCTTGTTTCACAAGGAGGCACTGTTTGTTAGCTCAAAAAGCACAACAAAATCAGAACATGAAGCAAGTAATCGGCCCATAACAATATGCATTTTTTTCCTCAGTCTGTCATTATCTAACCCAACATTTAAGGTGTAATACCCTGCTCTTAAATTTCTCACCTAGTCTTTTGTGAAGAACCTTGCTGAGTGCATTTTCAGATCCACATACACTACACCACTAGTAAAGTGTTGCCCAGTTTTTCCTTAGTCCATTTTAAATTTCCACCGGTACCTGCTGGAAATACATCCATTTTTGAATATACTCTGCCAAGAGGGGGTGAAATTTGAGCTGAATTTATCTGCCAGCAGGTTTGTTATTTCTTGAGTATAGGTAGTGCCATCAACAGCCAACTCAGCGCATTGCTGAGTGTTTCCCTTAAGATGTGGGACATAACAAAAAATGCTTTCTGGTTATCCTTTCTTGGGAGTCTATTTCAGTCTCGTATTTAGCTTTTGAAGATTTGACTAGTTCCCTGATTTGCTTGCTGAGACTAATGAGGGATTTTTCCCTGTTGCACTCCCTCTCTTTTACTTCTAGACAGGAATTTCTTCCTTCTGTTGTATAGTCTATTTATGCTAGGGGTTCACCAGGGTGACTTGTTTCTCTGGCTAGACCTGGGTTTAGTTCAGTTAGGTACTACCATTTCTATGCAGTTGTTTAAGTGGTTGTACAGGGCATTCTTGTATACTTCTGTACAGGCCTCCATGTTTTTGGCATTAGGGGAGCTTTAAAATTACATATTCTATCACTAAATGGAAGGTAATGCCTTGGAAAAATTCTTTAGGGTTTTGGCATTTGATGGGGGTCCTACCAATGCATTAATTTTAAAGGAGACCAATTTATGATCCGATCTTACCATTGAGATCATTACTCTGGGGGAAGTGCAACCCTCCCCCATGTTTTTGAGTACTATATCAAGGATATTTGAGCCCTTAGTGGGAGTCCAGACCAGCTGTTCCAGAGCATTTGCATTGGCAAAGTCCAGGAATCTCTGAGCATGCATGCTAGCATCATGTATGTTTCCTTTTTTTATGGAGGGATAGTTAAAATCACCCATAAGTAGTGTGTTGGGTTGAATAGTAAGTGACTCAGGTACCTGACATGGCATTCATGGGTCATTGTTGGGGACCTATATCTAGCAATGATATGGTGGAGGATTTTGCTTATGGTCATCTGGACATGGAGTAGCTCAATCGAGTCATCCTGCTTGACTAATTGTAATTGTTTTTTATGTAAATGTAAAAAAAAAACTCCTTTCATTTTTTCCTTTTCAGAGTGTAGTCTGAATGTGTGATAGGTGTTGTAGCCTAGTTATTGGTAATGTCTCTCATTAGAGGCAGCTTTTGTTTTATTTTTTTATTTTCTATTAGCCATGATACAGGCAGATTTCTTGTGTAGACACATATCCTTGGCTTATATATTTTTAAAAGTCTCATGATTGGCTGTTCTATTTGAGGAGCTTTTGGTTATTGTTTGGTATACTGTAGCCCATGTTGTTGCTTGAGTTTGTGTAACCATCCTAATCCATTTTCAACTGTCCTTTATAGCTTGGGTGTGGAGATTGGAGTTCACCTTTGCTGGATCCTAGATTATCCATAAGTAGGTGCTTTTTGATTAGACTCTGCACCCTAATGGATCCTATGATTGGTTGTTGTTTGACCAATCAAATAGGTTCATAGGTTCATAGATAGGTACTAGGCTATCAGCCCTGGGGTCTATATAAGCCTAGCCAAAAATGTTCCCTGGCTTTTGCCACCCAAGAAAATTATTTTCCTCTGCCCCTGTCAAGCAGTGCTGCAGAAGTGATCCCGGGATGAATTTTCTATTTCCCATCCAGTCGTCAAGGTTTTTGTTAAAGAGGGCCAATGAGGAGCTTTGCTTGACATGAATGGGTAGTTTGTTCCAGAGTATGGGAAGTCTCTGGGACACAAATCTATCCCTCCAACATGTTCTGTTTATAGTGGTGACAAGGTTTAGGTCCCTGGATCATGTGGTTCAGAGAAATTGGGATTTCTTTAAGTGTAGCATATGCAACAGCTCTGGGTTTGACATAGCTTTGTATGTTAGGCAGAGATCACCTCTGAGTAGATGGTATGTGACAGAGTAGAGCTGGAGTAGGAGTAAGTGTTTTTCTAGCTGTATTTCCAGTTTTCATGTTTCTTGTATATTTGTATACTTATATGTTTTTATATGACTTCATACACTTTTTAAGAAGAGTGTATGTAAATACAGACAACCATATATTTTCCTCTACATGACCATAAGTGCAGAAACTGGAGTTTGCTATTGCTGTACCTTAGATCATTGATAGTAAATGTAGCTTAAGCAAACAATTTTGCCTGTTGATTGGACCCTGCAATCAAATGGAGTTTATGATTGGTCATTGTTTGACCAATCAAATAATATGAGTTTTTTTAGCCGTGCCTCTTAACTTTTATGTTTTTTATATTTTTGTACATCTTTTATGATGAACGTATGCAAGTGAGTGTTTTGTTATAAAGTGATCATACATAGTTATGCATTATTGTATTTCTTTGGTTATATTGAGTGATTTGTGGTAGCACAATGTTTGTTGATTATGAGTCATGCATTGCATTTTGGTACAAGTGTTGAAGGATTTAGGTATACTAGATTAGCTTACATTGATGGTTGTATTATTTTATAGACTATTTTTTACATTGGTTGTCACCAGGAAAGGTTTCATTTCTGTTGGTGACTTTCCATTTATAGGCACTGTTATATGCCTTCCTATTGGCTGGATAATTGAAATCTGCTGCCTATTGGCTACTGAACTGTTTAAATTTCTCTCAATGGTGTGTTTTGTTAGATCTAAAGAAGGACCATTCAGGTCCAAATGCGCTCATTTGTTATTTATATTCTTTACTATTCATATTAAGGTATATTTTTACACTCAATTTGGTGGAGATAAGGAGCTTTTTTACTTTATTGTTGTTCCTTCTTCTCTGGATTTTGTTCTTTGGTGGTCTGCATTCTAGTATTCTATGTTTATGATGCCACAATACAGAGATAAGATGATCAGCTTTAACAATTGGCTTAAACACTGGTGTCATTCAAAGGGGATCCAGTATCTGTCTGCCTGGGATGACATGCTGGACAAGCCACGCTGCTTCGCAAGGGACGGCTTGCACCTGTCACCCCTGGGATTCCGGATATTGGCAAAGGCTCTTGCCACCCCCATAGTGCCTTTTTTAGGCAAGGCTCAAATTCTAAACCTACCACCCTAGAACACAAAAAGGAAAAAACTAAGGGTAATGCTGCTCAATGCCAGAAGTCTAAATCTCAAAATGCACGCACTCGAGGCCCTTCTCAGTATGGAGAACATCGATGTCTGTGCTGTGACAGAAACCTGGTTCAAGGCTCCTGAGAGCACCCCAGCTATCAGGTTTTAGCTCATATCATGCGTTCCGCCCCCAAAATCCGGACAATACCAAGAAAGGAGGAGGGGTATCCATATTCATCAAGGACACCCACACCTCAAGACTGGTGGCAACGCATGATGCATCGGAGACCATCCAGGTGCAATTAACCGTAGGCAAGACTGCTCTGCAAATTGTAGCATGTTACAGGCCACCCTCACAAACTCAGGAACCTCACATGGCCTTCCTGAAAACACTAGAGGGATAAATGTATCACCAAACACCATCATACTAGGTGACTTCAATTACCCTAATATAGACTGGGAACACTACTCAAGCCCAAACACCCTAGCCCAAAAGTTCCTGGAATTCATATACTCAAATGCCATGGAACAACTAGTCACCATCCCCACAAGAGGAGATAACATACTTGATCTCATCATCACAAACATGGGAGCACAATGTTCAACACCGAAGTATACCCCTCACTGGTGAGATCAGATCACAAACTAATCTCGCTGGAGGTCCTCATCCCACCCCACCTGAAATAAAAAAGACCACAGTAAAGAACTTCTCAAAAGCCGACTTCACACTTCTAAAGACTAGTGTGGTCTCCTTTAAGGCCCCCGAACTGGCGGAAAACAGTACTCAAGCCGCTGAATCACTTACAAATGCCTTCTACCAGCACCTGCAGGACTGCATGGATAAGGCAATCCCAAGCAAAACAAAGACTCTTTGTACCAAAGGCAAGCGTCCAGTCTGGTGGACCCCAGCCATAAACAAACTCTACAACAAAAGGAGGAAGCTACTACAAGATAGAGCAAAATCCTTAAAAGGTAAGACACCCTTGATCACTATAAGTAAAAAACTAAGAGCTCTCATAAAATCATCCAAAGCAAATTTCGAGAGAAAAATAGCTAAAGACTCAAAAGACAATCATAAGGCCTTCTTTAGCTATGTTAGAAACCTAGGAGGAAACTCCCAGATATGCTCAGAACTAGTTCAAAATGATGTGAAGATTACTGATCCTACAGACATTGCCAACATACTGGCTGACAGGTTCAGTGCAAACTTCTCCCCCCCCCAAAAGGAGAGATATCTATACCAAACGATTGCAGCCCCCAAACATCTCCAGCGCCCAAGTGAGAACTGCTCTCTCCAAAGCAAAAAACACAGCATCCGTGGGACCTGATGGTGTCCCCGGCTGTGTGCTCCATGAACTCAATGAGGAATTAAACCCACAGCTAGGACAGCTGTTTAATCAAAGTCTTACCTCTGGATACGCACCAGGAGTGGCGCACTGCAACTGTGGTCCCACTTCACAAAAGCGGTGCCTCCACCGACCCTGGAAATTACCGGCCCATTAGCTTGACAAGCCTTATCTGCAAAGCCATGGAGAGGATCATAATGGACCTCATAAATAAAGACATAGGCAATTTGCAGACTTTGGATTCAACCCAGCTTGGCTTTGTCAAAGGCAGATCATGCCTTTTAAACTTGGTTGACTTTTGAAACAGTCACCAAAGCCATTGATGAGGGAAAGGCAGTCCATACAGCCTACCTCGATCTGGCTAAGGCCTTTGATACAATACCCCACTCGGGTATCATTGAAAAACTCATCAGCTTAAATGTTAACCCATACATCACAAGATGGGTTGCAAACTGGCTGAGTGACAGAACCCACAGGGTCAGAGTTGCTGGCGCCATGTCAGACTCAAAGCCTGTCACAAGTGGTGTCCCACAGGGCTCAGTCCTGGGCCCACTCTTGTTTGGCATCTACTTTTCCAAGTACAAGCAAACACAGGAGGGTTATGGCTGACAAAGTTTGCAGATGACTGCAAACTGGGCCATAGTAGAAAACACATCTGACACAGATATCCTTCAGAAGGGTCTCACAGAAGCGGATAACTGGTGCCAGAGCCACGGCCTAAAGTTAAATGCCAAAAATGCATAGTCATACCCTTCGGGAAAAACAAGGTTACCCCTAGCTACCAAATAGGTGGCAATCCACTGAGCACAGAAGAAGTTATCAGGGACCTGGGGACCCAGGTTGATAGTAGTCTGTCATTCGACACCCATGTAGCTAAAGTAGTCAGGAAGACCTTCTACATTGCCCACCTTATCATGAAGGGATTCTCATCTAGATCAAGGGAGGTCATAGTCTCCCTTTACTCATCACTCATCAGACCAATGATTGAGTACAATGCCCCATTCGAATGTATCTGACCCGACACTTGCAGCAGCTGGAGAGGCCACAAAAGTTCCTCACCAAAAGGATAAAGGGTCTCAAAAATCTGTCCTATGCTGCCCGACTGAAAGAACTCCAGCTCTATTCAGTCGCCACGCTTGCTCAGAGGTGACCTTTGCCTAACATACAAGGCCATGTCAAACCCAGATTTGATGAATATGCTTCACCTCAAAAATCTAGATCCATCAGAGCCACAAGGGCGGAGACTTAAACCTCGACACGGCTATTAATAGGACGTGCTGGAGGGATAGATTCATCACCCAAAGACTCCCTATGCTGTGGAACAAAATCCCGGTACATGTGAGGCAGAGCACCTCGCTGGCCTTGTTCAAGAGAAATCTTGACCAATGGATGGGAGATCGCAGATATACCCCAGGGATTACCTCAGTGTCACTGCTCGACAGAGGCACAGCAAAATAATGGGTATAGTTCCCCATACTAAAGGGGTGGCGTAAGCCACAAAACGATGGGCTAGGCTTGTAAATGCCCTCGGGCAGATAGCCTAGTATGAACCTATGAACCTATATATATATATATATATATATATATATATATATATATATATATACCATAGAATACTAGAATTTTGTACACACACACACACACACACACACACACACACATATATATATATATATATATATATATATATATATATATATATATATATATATATGGGTTTATAATTTATTAAACTGCAGAGCTGTGCATCTGTTATACTTCTGTTTTGTAATACCACACTTTTATCTTTTGTTTCTCTAGTAATTGACAAATGAAGTCCCCATGATGAAAAACAACTGCTTACCTGCTTTTATCATTAAATTTGACTTGCTTACTTTCATTTGATGTTCTCTTTCTGTACAGTTTGTAGACAGGTACATATTATATATAATATACCAGAGAAACTATAGATTCCTAGCACTATTATATTCAGAGTGCTTCTGTTTATCATAGACTTTCTTCAAGAAAGCTATGGGAGAAAAAAAATCTTCTCCAAAACTTCTCTAGCAGTATGGGTTTCTCTGGTCTCTAAATTTATATCACAAGCCAGCTATGCTACATTTAAGAAAAAAGAATAGTTGAAAGACTATTAACTGACAAACAAGAATTTAAATGCAACTATTTTAGGTATTACACATAAGAATACTAAATATTACACATGCTTCTTTGTTCTAATAAAATTCTCTCAGGAGAACCAACTAAATACTATTATATATTATCCCTACATTTATACCCTGGTAACAATAGTAATAATAATAATAATAATAATAATAATAATAATAATAATAATAATCATCATCATCATCATAAAACAAGTCTTAAGAACTGCACTGTAACAACTGCCTCACGCAATTCCCCTACCCCTATTATACCTTCACCATGTTTACCAGTGACACTAGTCTCTTGTCACATGTCACAGTATGAACTTTTATCTTCAGAGGCCAAGAACCTAGCAAGGATTTGATATACACACAGCCCTCCCTTGAGCCAGTATACTAGAAAAGCTCTAATCCTTAATATTCTTCATCAGCTTATTAATGTCCACTGTCAATTTCTTCAAAACTCCTAATCTACTCAACTATATTCAGAAAGGTATTAACAGAACATGACTGTTGCATGTATAAACATACATGATATACCGACTTGTATTACAGAAGCTGTTACAAAGTACTACCTGTTGTATACATATATTTATCCAATACACAATGACTTGTAGTTGTGTGTTTATGTGTACAGTGTACTCTGACTGAATGTCTTATCTGCAATTATTTAACTATAGCTATTAAACAAATATTTTGGTACTATAACACATTACTTTCTTATTCCAGTTGGCCAAGGTCTTGGTTTCGAAGGGTCTCCTGACCACTCCATCTACCTAATAACAAAGATCAATAAATAATAAACAATATGTGGTACTTTTGCTCTATTTAAAATAATCTAGGCATTTTGTTCTTCAAGATATTACATGCTTTACTGAATTTGTGGTTATATTACTATTTCTTTTAATTATGAAATCTAAACTAGTGTATTCATTCATATTGAAAGACCATTAATCTTACAGTCTTTCCATGTTATATGTGTTTGCATTAATACCTTTTTACTGAATCATAAATTTTGGAAATATATTTTATCTCCATATATTATGAAGTACTATATGAATTACCATATAGGTGGCAGCACACTAAACACAGAAAGTGTGATAAGAGACTTAGGGACACAGGTGGACAGTGGTCTCACCTTCGATAACCACATCGCCACAACAGTCAGGAAATCCTTCTATGTGGCACACCTCATCACGAAGGGCTTTTCATCCAGAAAAAAGGAGGTCATTGTCCCACTGTACTCACCCCTCATTAGACCCATTATAGAATACAACGCCCCATTTGGTATGTACCTCTCAAGACATCTGCAACAACTGGAAAGGCCTCAGAAATACCTCACTAAAAGAATCACAGGCCTAAAGCAGATGCCCTACGCTGACCGCCTTAAAAAACTCCAGCTATACTCTGTCGCATATCGTCTACTCAGAGGCGATCTCTGCTTAACATACAAGGCCATGTCAAACCCAGAGCTGTTGGACATGCTACACTTAAAGAAATCCCAATCCCTCAGAGCTACACACTCCAGGGATCTAAACCTTGTCATCACAATAAACAAAACATGCTGGAGGGATAGGTTCCTGACCCAGAGACTCCCCAGACTCTGGAATAGATTGCCCATACATGTCAAGCAGAGTGCCTCTTTGGACCTCTTCAAGAGGAACCTTGACGATTGGATGGGAGAAAGGAAATTCACCCCAGGGATCACATCAGTCGCCCTGCTAGACAGGGGTCCAGGAAAGTAAATAATGTGGGAAGAAATAGCCAGGGAATTGTTATGGCTAGGCTTGTATAGGCCCTAGGGCTGATAGCCTAGTACCAACCTATGAACCTATGTTTGTTTAATACTATTATACATTTATCATTCTCTTTTTACACTTTTCATATTAATTAAATTTATACACTGACTTCTCCTTAATATTAAAAACATGCATGCTGATCAGTCAGCTCAGTTAGCGTGATAGTTGTAAATCAAGCATATAACAATAGAAAAAATCTGGCCGCTGAAGTACCATTAAGTGGTCAGAATTTTCTATTGATATATGCTAAGGAAGGCAGACCAGAAACAAAAAAAATCACATACATTCTGTAAAACTAAAGAAACAGAAACATACCTGACTTTCCTTGCATTTCTGTGCAGTCTTAGCAGACTGTGTAGTATCTCTGAACTGTCCAGATTTTTGGAGAATTTCCACATTTTCCCCTCATACTGAAAGAAAAAAAAGCAGAGATTCATTTTTCTCCATTGCTTCTGTTGAACAACACTGATATACTGTGCACGCATGGGGATGTAAGTCATATACATATGTGGCGCAGTATATTAGCAAACAAGGAAGAACTGAGAATCAATGCAGGGGAATAATACAGTGCCGTTATCCAAATACATTATTTAAGAAAGGTAAGTTCTGTCTTAAATAATGTCATCATATAATAGCAATAGCCCATTCCTGTGTGTGGGTAATGCTGGATGTATCCACGGTTTACTTTGTTTGAGTCCTGCCAGAATCTTACTGCCGGTTCAGATCATATAATTAGACAACAGACATGTTATTTTGCAAAGCAGATCCAAGAAGAATGCCCAGAACTTAAAGATTTAAATTTCTTAAATTTCTGCAATGAAGAAGGAAGGGTATAAAATATAGATTGGTGATAGCATGGCCTGGCCAAGATTTTGGGTGGTATTTCATAGTAAGGGGTTATCCACAAATAGTGCCACTATGCATATATACAAACAATCTGGGCACAGATTATTCACTCTCAATAAGAAAAACCGAAGGTCTTTTGAAATGCACACCTATTTACAGCAAAACTGCAAAGTACCCAATGTTACATGTTATGTACATACGAGCTACTATTTGAAAGCTGTAGGCTTCATATTACTTCTAAATTGCAGACAGATGTAGCTTTGTGCAGTCACGCTTGAAAAACCTAAGGCAGTCAGCTGATTGTGCAGCATTTTTTATTAATATTTTTAAAAAATTAAGGGGTTTAAAATGATTTATATAGGGGTATCCTTATGTGGACACCTTGTTGTTTACTTTAAAGAGTGGAAATGGGGAGATAGCAAAGACTGTAAAAGCTGAGACACAACAAAGAGGGAGACACAGCAGGAACACACCAAGAAGATTGTGCTGGAGGAGTTTAGAAAGGAGGGTACTATGTTTTTGGTAGGGGATAAACCCCCTATTGTTTCAAGATTCGTTATAATAAGAGGGTAGCATGAGTGAGAAATAGGGTGTAAAAGAAAGATAAAGGAAGAAGCAGTGAAGGGGAATAGCATCAGCAGGACTCCCCAGTCCACAGACTCTCAAATGTTTGACTTGCTAAATGGTGTTGCAGTGGAGAACCCTGATGGTGAGAGGTGGGCGACTGTGTTGGCACAGTGGTCAGCACCAAATGGGACAGCATGTCTTGAACCTACTGAAGAGAGGCCTCTACTGGCTGACTACAACCTGGTCCAGCACATCGTCGCCCAAATCCCAAAGACCCATTTAGTGAGGCTTGCCAGTGGCCATATTCTGGGTTGCCTGCAGGACAGGTGCCCCCTACCCTACCCTGAGAGAATGACTGTTGGGCAAAGGGTGAATGCTTCCTAACCTGGGAGGTAACACACCTGGGCTGCTTCTGAGGATCTGTTTCTTTAAAAATAATAACATAAATGGGAGATAAATAAAATAAAGAAGGCCAAAGGAGTGCATAATTAAAATAAGAAAAAGACAGAAAAGGAGGGGAGACGAGAGAAAATGCACAAAATAAATACACATATCATGTTACACAGCATTTAATTTCTTACTTTAAATTTTTTTATAACTCTTTATTGAAGTAGCATTGAATGTACTGAAAGTACTTATTCATACATGGGACTATTGATTTGGGAAGTGAACATGGGAAGAATTATATGAAAAGTGCTTATGCATACTTATGATTGGAAGTGCTTATAAGTGCTTGATAAGAAAGTATATTGCTATCATGTTTTCATGAGGTTTGCTATACTAACATTAATGATCATAGTTTTGCCTGATATGCATTTGTTTAGAATGTTGTACTGAAAACTCCCTTTATAAATACTTGCATCTTACTAATCAGTTAAAGGCAGAATACTGCACTTACATACTGACATATCTGCTACATTTGATTGCAGTAATGTACTGAATGCACTGTAATGCTTCACGTACCATCCATTATAAATTAGTTCTATATATACATTAATGAAATCAGTTAAAGACAGAATACTGTACTTATATACTGGCATATCTTTTACACTTGGTTGTAGTAATGTACTAAATGCATTGTAGTGCTTCGGTTACCTTCTTTTATAACTTATTTTATATACATTAATGAAATCAGTTAAACACACTATACTATTTACTACTTTATTCATGCTTACAAGCAACTTCAACCAGCCTAACTGCTCTCCTGCCTTGCTGACACTGGTTGTAGTTTATTTCATCCTCTGCTAGAAAGAGGAGACAACGTATAATTGCTGTTTACCTGTATTTCACCTAGTTTTTCCTTAATATTTTTAATATCACTAGTAGTAATATGCAAGGCATTTCATTCGCTGTTTTACTTGCTTACTATGTATTTGTTTAAATATTTATTTCTAAATTGTCATATTGTGACAATCTTCCCTTTATTCCAAGTGATAAATAAATACTAACACTTTTATAGGTGTGAACAACCTTTTTGTTCAGTGGAAAACTGTTTTAAAATGTTATGCTTTGCATGTATAGTGAACAGTCAGTTAACCAGAAATCAAGCAACTGGCACTCTCAAGCAACCATCAAAAAAAAAAAAATCGAAGTAAAACAGTAAAATTTTCAAGTGTTGCACTTTAAGATTGTAATAAATTCCCTCTCTCCCCAACCTGAGAACAAGTTAACCAAACAAATAGTAGGGTACAGTATTAATCAGGCCTATTTTTAAAAGTAACTCTCAAGCAACCAGAAACAACAGTTATCCAACATCTACCAGTCCCCGTGGGTGCCTGTTAACTGAGACTATAGTGTAACAGTCTGTGAATTGTGTTCATGCAGAAGGTATACACACACACACACACACACACACACACACACACACACACACACACACACACACACACACACACACACACACACACACACACACACACACACACACACACACACACACATGTACAGCACACGCACATGCACAAGCACATACATACACACACGCATACACACACACACACACACACACACACACACACACACACACACACACACACACACACACACTGAAAAATCTGGCAATTAAAGGAAGTTTTCAGTTCCTCAGCTGTACGAAATGCGTGCCTAAAAATTCTAAACATATTAGCAAATGTTTTAAAAATTACAGAAGCAACACAACTGTCCATTTCCCTATTAAGTATGTGCTGGTCAGTCACTTAAAACTGAAACCCCCACCGTCTCCCCAACTTCCATTCTGACTAGGGTGTGGTGCTTGACTGATGTTCAGCCATATTGTACATACAGTCAGTATTGTGGAAGGAATTACTGTCTTATACAGTTACTATGCCAATAATTATTTTTTCTGACCTACACAAACAAAATCCTTTCTTTAGAAAAACTGTCTGTATGTACTTTGATGACTACCTAAGGTAAAGTAATACTAAATGAAACTGTGGTAGTTCAAATAGTTTTTTTTTTTTTCTTTCTGTATAGATGCATACATTTATATATACATATATATATATATATATCTATATATATATAAATATGTGTATGTATATATATATATATATATATATATATATACATAGTTTTAAGTGTACTCATGCAGATGTATATCTATGATTTATAGACATTGTGATGACCGTGCCCTGGCCCAGCAATCAAGGAGCCTCATTCCTCACCACTAACACCAGGGAGGTTGTCTCATAAAAGAGGAAAGGATAACCAATACACACAGTAAAGTACAATTTTCCTTAAGTGCACAGAGAGGTCACAGTCAGTCTGGGGCTGGTTGCTCCCTTGCTCTCCAGATCCCCAATAAGACTCCCCACTGGCACAGCTATAGGGTCCAGATCTCAGCCTAGCTGGCAAGCTAACCTCCACTACCCTCTCTGTCCCACCAGTGCTTCGTTCCCCTGCCCAGGTAGCTGACCTACCAAACACCCTTTGAGATAAGTATTTATACAACTTCACATACACTCCTGTGAAAGGCTGACACAGATTCTCTAGCTGTGCCCCTTTACCCAGACTATACGGTAGTAATTTCTGCCACCACCAGCTAACAATTATCAGCTACCCAAAGGCCCTTGAAAGTGTGTCCAATTATTACTTCACAATATTATTATCCAATTGGTAATTGACTATTTAGTCTAAGGCTTATCAGAGTGGCCTATTACAGTAAACTCTATAAATATGCAATGTACTCTAGAACCTACTATCTCTACACAAACCAGCCACAGGTAAAGGTTTTTAAAATATTTAATAATAAATAATTATACTACTATACCACAGAGATATCTAAGAGTTCTGAAATTACACAGAAACTTAAAATACAGTAGGACAGGTCTGATGTCAAAGAAAAACACTTAATCTAACTTTCTAATATTTAGCTATTCTTAAGAGAAAACACAGTGCTATAATCCTACTTACATATGTAAAGAGCATAAGCAGTGCTGGGGCTGATGGTCCAAGACAAAATGCTTTCAGTCTCTCTCTCAACAATAGTTCTTAAAACTTACTAACAAACAGCTCTGCTAAGGCCCTCCCAAATTACATCATTTTGACACTTAGGTTTTCCCAGTATTCACAATACATAATTTTGACACTTAGTCTAGAGTTCTCAGGCAAACAAACTGCATTATTTAGCAAGCTAACACCTGCTCAGGAAACTACAACAATAAAAGACATTTCACATGTACACTCTAGCAATCATTCCTTAAATTAAGACAATAGAAAGAATGTGTTCAGCCAGTCGCTTCGGCACCACTTTTTAGATAATTGTAACTTCAAAGAACATTTGAAATGCTTGGCTTGGTTTTCCTTACAGTAGATGGCAATGTTGCAACAATCTTGAAGTTCACATTTACAGTGATTTCTTTCATTTAAGAACACAAGCCTGTATTTTACATTTATTTATAAAAATGATAGAATTATGTATCAAATTCTATATGACTAGGCTGACAGCCTTCGCCCATCTTTCCCCAGTCTACATATATCTTCCCCCCTGGAGAACTCAAGCTAGTTTTTCAAGTGAGAAACACCGCTTGAGAGGGTTAGGTCTATCTGAGGGTACCTCACCCCATTCCCTGTCTTGAGAGCCCATCTGCACTGGCATTGCTACTTCCACTGTGGTGCTGCACTAACATATCATATGCTTGCAACCCCAGGCTCCATCTTAGCAATTTGGCATTTTGCTGACTGGCTCTGTTTAACCATGTTAGAGGGTTGTGATCTGTCATTACAGTGATTTTTCTTCCATGCAGATAAGGTTGATGTTTCTGCAATGCCCACACTATGGCTAGACATTCCTTTTCTACAGCTGCATAGCATTCCTCCCTGTGTTGGAACTTACGACTGAGATAAACCACTGGGTGCTCTTCCCCCTCTAAAGAAATCTGGCTAAGTACAGCCCTCACCCCATGGTTCGAAGCATCCACCTGCACAACAAATTCTTTGCTGTAATCTGGACTGGCTAACACAGGGGGTCCTCCCAAAGCTTCTTTAAGCTTCTGAAATGCCTGCTCACATGCTGGGGTCCACACTACCTTATCTGGCCTGTTCCTCCTTATCAGGTCTGTGAGGGGAGCAGCTATGGTACTATAACTAGGGGCAAACTTTCTGTAGTACCCTGCTGTCCATAAGAATGCCCTCACATGCATTTTGGTAACAGGTGCAGGCCATGCCTGAATAGCTTCCACTTTAGCAGGTTCTGGCCTTATTGTACCACTCCCCACTCTATGTCCTAGTTAGGAGACCTCTGCCATACCCACCTGACATTTGCTCTGCTTAATGGTCAACCCTGCCCTCTGTAGTCTGCCCAGAACCTCCCTGACATGCTGAAGGTGCTCTGGCCAGGAATGACTGTAGATGGCAATATCATCTAGGTAAGCAAGGGCAAAACTTCCTGCTCCTGCTAGGATATTATCCACCAGCCTCTGGAAAGTCTCTATGGCATTCTTCATCCCAAAGGGCATCTTTGTGAACTCATACAAGCCAAAAGGAGTCACAAAGGCTGACTTCTCTCTAGCACTGGGAGTCAAGGGCACCTGCCAGTAACCCTTGGTAATATCAATGGTTGAAAGATACTTAGCCCCACCCAGCTGCTCTAGGGCCTCATCTGTCCTAGGCATGGGGTAAGCATCTGACTCTGTGTGACTATGTAATTTCCTGTAATCCACACAGAACCTGGTGCTGCCATCCTTCTTTGGCACCAACACCACTGGTGAGGCCCAGGGACTGTTGGACTCCTGAATCACCCCTAGTTCCAACATCTCCTGTACCTCCTCCTCAGAGACTGGTGACTCTCTCAGGCACCCTATAAGGGGCCTGCCTAATAGGCCTTTGGGGTCCTGTATCCAACTGGTGCTGCACCAGGTGGGTGCACCCTGGTTTCCCAGTGAACACGTCCCCAATTTCCTGCAACACTGCTCTGATTTCTCAAACCTGGGTAGGAGATAGCTGCTGGGACATTGCTACCCCTTCCACCGAGGTGTCAGCCCGAGCCTCACAGAGGAGATCAGTCCTCTGATCTCCCTCAGACTCCTCCTGCAATCCACTGCAAATACTCAGCACAAGGGCCTCCCTATCATGGCAAGGTTTCATCATGTTATAATGGTACAATCTGTGCCCCTGCCATCTGCCTAGCCCGTCCACCATGTAGTTAACATCACTTACCTTTATTACCACCTTGTAGGGTCCCTCCCAAGCTGCTTGCAGCTTGTTGTGTCTGCAGGAATGAGAACCATTACCTGCTATCCCACAGCATATTCTCTAGCTCGAGCATTCCTGTCATACCACACCTTTTTCTGTTGTTGTGCTTCTGCCAGGATCTTCTGGGCCAAGCCCATGAGTTCCCTGAGCCTTGTCCTGAGGGTTAGGACATATGCCACAACAGACTCTTTGTGAGACTCACACTCACCTTCCCACTCATCTGGAATTAAATCTAGAGGTCCCCTCACCCTATTCCCATACAGCAACTCAAAGGGTGAAAAACCTGTGGATTCCTGTGGAACCTCTCTGTAAGTAAACAACAGATGGGGCAAATATTTGTCCCACTCCCTCTTAAACTGTTCTGCAAATGCCCATAGCATGGACTTGATTGTAGAGTTTAACCTCTCAACAAGACCATTAGTCTAGGGATAGTAGGGGGTGATCTTCATGTGCATCACCCCACAGGACTTCCACAGACAAGCCAGCAGGTCTGACATGAAATTGGCACCTCGGTCAGTCAGTATTTCTTTTGGGAAACCTATCCTGCTGAAAATCTCTAACAAAGCATTTGCCACCTTCTCTGCCTCAATGGAGGACAAAGCCACTGCCTCAAGGTATTGTGTAGCATAATCCACTACCATTAAGATATACGTTTTCACTGTGGAACTTGGGGTACTCAGACAACCCACAATATCCATAGCTACCCTCTGAAATGGCTCATCAATCACAGGCAAAGGCATCAAAGGAGCTCTCACCTTGTCTCCTGCCTTACCTACCTTTTGGCACTGCTCACAGGTCTTGCAGTACCCTGTTACATCTCTGGAAATTCAAGGCCAATAGACGTTTTGCATAATATGCCTCTTTGTATGTTTTATGCCCATATGACCTGCAAAGGGAATATCATGGGCTATGGCTAAAAGTGCCAGACGGTAAGCTCTAGGCACTGCCAAATGCTGTACTCTCTCACCTTCTAGCCCTCCCTCAGGGGTCCACTCTCTGTACAGTAACCCTTTGTCCAAGTATACAGATTCCCCCTTCTCTTGAGAATCAGGTGCCTCCCTAGCTACCTGCCTCAGGCCTTGCAATGTAGGGTCTGAGAGCTGAGCCTGTCTCAACTCTCTCCTTGTAACCCTTCCCAGCTCCCCTTCCACAGGAAGTCTGGCATCCTCTGACAGTGGTGCCTCACTGTCAGCCTGGGTACTATTACTCACCTCTACCTTTGCAGTTACCCTGCCCAAGGGAATATCAGTACCCACAAGCAGCTGTGGCTTACAGTCAGTCTCATTGCTACAGAGTAGATCCCTCCCTGAAGTAACCACCTCAGCAGTCCTGGCTGCAAGTATGCAGTATGTCTGGGTATCCCCAGGCTACCAGACCCACATGCTTGTCTCCTAGCCTCACTGCATATAACTGCCTAAGTACATGGTACTGCCTCATCCGAATACTTTCCTCTCAGGACATCTGCAGGATGGTAGTTCCATACCCCTGTTGTCTCAAGACAATGTACTGTTGGCATTTTGTCTTTCCCACTTACTGGCTCCCTCACCTTTGGTTCCCCACCTTACCTCCGTGGACATCTGTATGCCACATGGCCCCACTGGTTGCATTCAAAACATTTCAACCTAGGTCTTGGATGTGTACCTGGACTAGTGGCTTCCCCTGCTACTGGCGGATTCTGTTGGGGCAGTCTGTGCTGCACACCATGGGTTCCTTTAGACCCATGAGCAGTACTGGGGGTCACCTTCCTGTGCAGGGCAGTCCTGCTGGCCAGGTATAGGTCTCCCTTCTTCCCCAACTCATCTGAAGTAGCACATTGTCTATCAGCTAACCAGATCCTCATGTTCTCAGGCAAAGTGCTAAGGGCATGTTCCCTCACCAAAAGGTCTGCCAGAACTTCCAAAGTGGTGACCTGACATCCACCCACCCAGCTATGAAAATAAGTGCTCAGTTCAGCAACATATTCACATACATTTTCATCTGCCTTGCGTCTATGCACACAAAACTTTTTCCTATACATTTCAGGTGTTAGCTTAAAACATTGTAACAGACATTTCTTTACAGCAGTATAATCAAAACAGACAGAGTCAGGCATTTGTGATATACAAGTTACAGCTTCCCCATGGAGTAAGGGGCTCAGGAACCGTACCCAGAGCCTTTGGTCAACACTATACTGTTTGCATACCCTTTCAAACATGTGAATGAAACTATCAAAATGATCCCCCTTTTTAAATAGCAGAAGAAATTTACTGACCTGTTGTGCTTCTGGGGTTCAGTTACTCCCTTCCCCATTACCTCCATGACTCTGACGAAGAGTCAGCATTTCCCTCTCATGCTTCCTCTGACGCTCCTTTACTTCATCTTCTATCTCCAAATGCCTGGCCTCCAACTCAAGTCTCTTTAGATCCAGCTGGATTTTTAAGTCCACTGCAGAACGGTTGAGCTGTCCATTTTCCGAGGATATTGTATCTCCACTGCCAGTCTGATTGCCCTCCTGAATGCTGTTTTCTGATGCAGCTGTAACCAAGGCTGCAATCAGGTCTTCCTTAATCAGGTTTCCATGCACCAGTCCCCTAGCATGGCACATCTCTACCAGCTGGCTCCTTGTCAGCTTTCCATACTCCTGTGCTGACCTGCTGCTTGCTCACCCTGACTAACTAAGCTAACAAAAGAAATAAAACAATTGTGATCTGAACTCTGAGTATACAATGTGTGGCTTATTTAGAGTACAAAACACTTTCAGAGATCACTGTACATAAGCTACAGGATACACTCTACCCACACTACTGCCAAACACTTGTGAGGATATCTTATCCCAACCACTGCTACCACTTGTGATGACCGTGCCCTGGCTCAGCAATCAAGGAGCCTCAATCCTCACCACTAACACCAGGGAGGTCGTTTCATAGAAGAGGAAAGGATAACCAATACACACAGTAAAGTACAATTTCCCTTAAGTGCACACAGAGATCACAGTCAGTCTGGGGCTGGTTGCTCCCTTGCTCTCCAGGTCCCCAATAAGGCTCCCCACTGGTACAGCTATAGGGTCCAGAACTCAGCCTAGCTGGCAAGCTAACCTCCAGTACCCTCTCTGTCCCACCAGTGCTTCGTGCCCCTGCCCAGGTAGCTGACCTACCAAACACACTTTGAGATAAGTATTTATACAACTTCACAGACACTCCTGGGAAAGGCTGACACTCATTCTCTAGCTGTGCCCCTTTACCCAGACTATATGGTAGTAATATCTGCCACCACCAGCTAACAATTATCAGCTACCAAAAGGCCTCTGAAAGGGTGTCCAATTATTACTTCACAATATTATTATACAATTGGTAATGTGACTATTCAGTCTAAGGCTTATTAGAGTGGCCTATTACAGTAAACTCTATAAATATGCAATGTACTATAGAACCTACTATCTCTACACAAACCAGCCACAGATAAAGGTTTTTAAAATATTTAATAATAAATAATTAAAACACAAGACAATACTACTACAACACAGAGATATCTAAGAGTTCAGAAATCACACAGAAACTTAAAATAATACAGTAGGACAGGTCTGATGTCAAAGAAAAACACTTAATCTAACTTTCTAATCTTTTTCTTAAGAGAAAACACAGTGCTATAATCCTACTTACATACATAAAGAGCATAAGCAGTGCTGGGGTTGATGGTCCAAGACAAAATGCTTTCAGTTTCTCTCTCTCTCAACAATAGTTTTTAAAATTCACTAACAAACAGCTCTGCTAAGGCCCTCCCAAATTACATCATTTTGACACTTAGGCTTTCCCAGTATTCACATTACATTATTTTGACACTTGTACACTCTAGCAATCATTCCTTAAGTTAAGACAATAGAAAGAATGTGTTCAGCCAGTCGCTTTGGCACCACTTTTTAGATAATTGTAACTTCAAAGAACATTTTAAATGCTTGGCTTGGTTTTCCTTACAGCCGATGACAATGTTGCAACAATCTTGAAGTTCACATTTTACAGTGTTTTCTTTCATTTAAGAACACAAGCCTGTATTTTACATTTATTTATACAAATGATAGCGTTGTCGCCTCATAGCAAGACGTTGTCCCGTTCGATCCTCAGCTAGAGCATCTTCTGTGTGGAGGCATACGTGAATGGGGCGTGCCTTTGGTGAAGGTTGTGCATCAGGGCTGGTAACCCGGTACGTAAAAATCCACTACAAATCATTAGCGGACCGGAGTTCCGCTGTGGCGACTCCTAACCGGGAAAAGCCGAAAGACACAAAATAGAATTATGTATCAAATTCTATTTGACTAGGCTGGCAGCCTTCACCCATCTTTCCCCAATCTTCACAGGCATATATATATATATATATATATATATATATATATATATATATATATATAACAATTAGCGTTTTACTCATGAGCATATTACATTTGTATTTATACAGACAATTATGCTATCAGATAAACCTTCCATATAAGTGTATACAGATGCATTTCTGTGTACAGATTTTATCATGCTTTCTTTTGCATTATTATAATAACATTATAAATATATATTTGCAGTTATACATATTTTTTTCTATCAAATACTTTGAGTTATGCAGCCGTCTTGTATATTATTTTTAGCTTTAATATAAAGAAAATGGGATAAAATAGTTATACTGATAGAATTGTGGTAGCACTGCTGGCCTTTGCAGGTGATTTCTGTCAGGGATGACAGGTTCTCACCCATCTCCTGCTAGATATCAGTCTTTTTAATGCCTTCACAGGTGCTGCCATCATTCGAAGTACCAGAACTCAAATGAAGAAAATATGAACAGGGCTACTGTTCACAAGTCTACAACCACTCCCTCTAGGGTCAAATACCATGGTAACCAAACTCAGTTAACCAGCAGGGGCATTTGACCAGGTACTGTTATTACTGGCAAGTTTGGTTTAAGTAAAAATGCCTTATAATACAAGTATTTTTAAAGAAATCTATTAACATTTCATTGATATGGTAGATAAAAATCATATGCAGTCATCATTTTTCTTTATATTACTTACAATTGCTTCTGCTGCTGTGCATTACTTTAGTTACATTTCGTGGGGTCTTACACCTGAATGCCATTTATACATGGCTCATGTAGTACAGCAGCATAACTATTAATGTTTTTATTTCTTTTTGCAGGGGGGTCTTTTGCAGAAGTATAGATTGCTATGTGTGTGAATATCAACTTTTATTAAAAGTTGAGTGCTTGGAGGTGAAAAGGTGTGCCAGATATCATTACAAGGGCAGGGATTACACAGTATGGTTGTGTAACCTGTCATGCATATGACTCCATTTAGTTTTTTTTCTAAATATATTCAGCTTTGAGCATATCTGAGGCTATCTGTGCATTCCCATGGCTTGCTGGGGACTGCTGAGGACTGTTGCAGACTCAGCTGCTATCCACAGAGCATTCACATGACCCCAAGACAGCATTCAGGAGCAGCCAAGAGCTATTTACGTGCATATGTGGCCACACAAATTTGTATATTACTGTGATTCATAGAGATAAATGTAAAAGGGTATAATTTGCTTATAAAACATGTAACTGGACTTGAACTGATGTAAAATAGTTTAAAACTTGCATATTAACTTGCAATTACTCGAGTTAGACAACAAATGCCTTAGGAAACCAAATACTTTTTAAAGTAAGGCAAACTAATGGAAATATTGTAAATTAATATGAAACACTTGAAAACTGTGTAAAATTAGTGAGTTCACTTCAAGAAATGTTTATTTTACTGATATGATGGACATATGTATGGCTTTAGTGAACAGTTTAAAACTGTCATTTGTAAATGGAAAATCATTACAGCAGCAGTAGAAATTATTAACAATCATTTAGAAAAATCATTTAACGTTAGTGTCATTTAGTGATTGTGCATACATATAGTTGAAATGCAGTGTCTTAATTGTGAAGTAGTGAGATGGTTGTTGGCTGAACATACATGTGTCTTTACTTGGAGATATTTGAGTGCCAGTAAGGAATGAAAAATCACAATATTATGAATACATGACAATGGCAGGGCTACGGGAAGGATGAATCTGTTAACAAAGTGTTTGCTTTACTGTTTGGAATGCATTACTACTGCACAACTTTACTTGGCTGGACTGATATTTTGCACATGTATCTAATTATGGGGTTTGTGTCACTTACCTTTTTTATGAGGATGGCAGGCACACTTTTATTGTTGTTTTGTTTGACTGATGATTACATCAAAAGTTTTTTGTGTATGGGCTGTAGCACTTTTATTATATGCAGTAATGATGCAAAACAAGGGGTCAAGGCAGAGAAAGGACATCTTCTGCTGTGAGGCAAACTGCATCCTCATGGCAGCCCTTAGGGCATACAGTATTTTTGCTTGGTAAAAGGGAACCTAAATAAGCTGAGAGAACAAAAGCTTGGAATCTAGTTTTCCAGGACATTAATGGAGTACATGGAAGAAACCACACATTAACACATAGCAAGAGCAAATTATATGGTAAGACATGTTAAAAGCAAGGCGAGGCAGAATGCCATTGTCCATACCAGTACTGGAGGACTCCATTAAATATTCCCTTAAATCCAGATGAGGAATATTTCCTCTCCATCCATAGGGATGACCATGCCACAGACGATGATGGGACTGGAATAATCATAAGTGGTGTCAAAATTGGCTATTACCAACGTATTCAGTAGCAACACTCTTCTGCAGAGAAAGTTTGTTTAAAAATAATAACCTATGTTTATAAAGAGAACTGAATGCTGACATGGAATGATTACTTTAAACATGTGACAATTACTATTAATAAGTGAACCTTCCACATCTACACAGAATGACAATGAGGCAATTTGCATGGTAATTGTCCCCCACACCTCCTTAATAAGTGTACAGTAGTGTATGCTATTTATTTATTAGTTGTTGTATCTTTCGGCTTTTCCCAGTTAGGGGTTGCCACAGCAGAACTCCGGTCCACTAATGATTGGCAGTAGATTTTTACGTACCGAGTTGCCAGCCCTGACGTACAACCTTCAACGAAGGTACACCCATTCACGCATGTCTCCACACAGAAGACGCTTTCGCTGAGAATCGAACAGGACAATGTCTTATTGTGAGGCAACAATGCTACCGCAGCACCACCACCGCATGCTATTTATTTATTAGTAATATTTTAAATTATTTTTACAGGGTCAGCAGCAGACAACAGTTCTACTATATCAATAAATTTGGAGGATATCAGCAGCAGAATGGCTGTTGAAGATGATGATGATGATAGCTTAGTTATATTTCTGAGGCAGCCAAAGAAAAGTGGCACACAGTCCCCAAGTTTGATGTCAGGATAACATACTCCATAACATGTTAGTAACATGTGACAGTGCATCACAAAGTAAACACATGCTGTCATTGCATTCACACATGTATGGACAGAAAATCCTTGCACATCTACCAGTATCTCCAAACCAAGATGAACACTTTCAGGATGATGATAACAGATATTCAGAGATAACAATGTCCACAGGGGCACCTTTACAAAGGGGAACCAGATGTGGGAATTTGTTACAGCCACCCCAGGAAACATATGAAGTAATGACTGCCCAGCATCAAATGTACCATATCATTGTTATGACTCAGAGTACTGCCACACAGAGTCAGCTGGAAATATTTAGATTCCTCCAGGACATACGTGAAGATTTCCAGCACTACTTGGAAATGGCCCAGAGTGGGGATAATGCCATGATCACACTGATGCATAGTATAGTGGCACACCAAGCATTAGTGGCTGCCTGCATTCATACACGTTAGGACTTACCAGACTCAAGCAGGAGTCAGTCTTGGAAGGGGAAGAGGGTGGGGTACTGTCCAGACATGTGGAGGCAGATCACATGAGACCACAAAGGCTTTTCAAGAAAGTACTGTAATCAGTCAGGGGGAAGAAGCACAACACATATTTCATGTGGGCTATGTCAGCGTCCATCTACACCTAGCAGAACTTCTCATTTGAGGGTTCGATCATGGTCCTGCAGCACTGTCATCCCAGTGTCTGCAGGATCACCTGCATCAATTAGGGCACGACATCATACCAGCTCTCCATCCAATTATCATGACAGCTCCATCTTCAAAATTACTTGCACCACCACCTAGCCTATCTTTAGGAAATGCATATAACGCACCTTATTTTGACCTACTGTGAATCAAATCTGACATTTCTGTTACTCACAATTTGACTTTCACAAACATAGGTCAGTGTTTAACCTGAAGGGGAATATTATTTAATAAAATAAAAAGGGACTTAGGTCATTTTTCAACTATATGCAATTAATTCCTGTAGTGTTACTGATTCAGACCTCATGTAACTGTGGAAGAAAGCAATATGCCATAACATAAGATTGAAGTGATTAATGCCATTAATGCTCTGTACATTACCATTTTTACAGCTGGAAATTACCTACAACATAAACTTAAACTCTATACACAAGGTTTTATGGAAACACTAATTAGTAAATTACAGATTAAAATGAGTATCCTGCGTGTAAACAAACACTGCTGCCACTTCACCATTGCCACTGCACAAATGATAATATTTTTGTCTCTGAGACCAGAAATTATTCTATATGACAAAATAAAATAATCTGATGTTCAGTAGCTCAATAGACATACTTCAGACTGAGAAAACATTGCGTAATATCAGAAACAATATGAAACATTCTCATGCAGTCGAGGTATGAGCTCATGTTAAATACTGAACTAACACTTTTAGTAATTGAACCACTTGAAGACATTCAGTACATGCATACTTAAGTAAACTAGCTCACTAGAATGTATTGTGCAAAGCAGTTACACATGTAATTATTTCTTATATGATGCCTTAAGACATTAAGAACACGAGTCATTCAGCACTCAGACATGACATTCACAAATAGGAGTACCTGTTCAGAAATTAAAGAAAAAAACAAATTATTTAATTGAGAAGGAATGTCAGATGAACAGTGATGGCAGACCATGCACCACATAGCATAACCAATAGATATCACTGCATGCCTCAGTTATCCTCCATGAGGTTTTTACAAGAAAGGAATCAGCAACCTGAGTGCTGTGGTCTATAGTTCTGGACAAGATGCCTCTTCTTTACCTGGGCAGTCATTTGATATACACGAGCCAGACACTTGGGGTCCCTTATTACTGCTTTTGCCAGCTGGTCAACATGAGTCATAGTAAGACTGAAAATGGGAGTTCCAGTGACAGCATGAGTCAGTTCAACACCAGACGGTTACATGATTATGTTGTGCAGAATGCAACATGCAGCAAACATCCTGCATGCAGTCGCTGGGTCATAATAAAGGGCACCCCAGACTCATCCAGGCACCTAAAATGACTTTTCAGAAGGCCAAGGACCATGTTGATGACAATAAGGGTCTAGAACAGGGATGTGTTGTAGGTCTCTTCTTCTGAAGCTCCAATTGGATTTCTAACTGGAGTCATGAACCATTATTCCAGTGGATATACAGCATCACTTGTAAAAAAAAAAAAAAAAAAAAAAAAAGAGCTGAGAGAGAGCGAAGAAGAAAGACAGAGAGAAGGGGGCATGCCTCTCAACTGTCCAGATTTTCACAGAATGTCCAGATTTTTCCTCATATTTTTGATCTTTCTCACAAAATTGTGATTTTCTGGCATATCCTTAACAAATTATTGAGGTTATAGTCAGAAATTAATGACAAACCAATAAGTTTCAGACTTCATACCCTTTAGAAAATGCATGCTAATGCAAAACTTTTTATAAGTTTGTAAGATCAATATTAAAAAATTCTCCTTATTTTTAGGTGTTTGTCCCCCCATTATTGATGGCTTTGTCCAGATTTCTTGCTTTAAGAGGTTGAGAGGTATGGGGGAGGCATAGCAAAGAAAAGTGGTTAAGTATACAGCAATACATTTTACCATGAACAACGTCTAATATACAATAGAAAAAAAAATTCCACTGGACCATTGGACCTCCTACTCTGCAGAAAAATCAGTAGAGTAAGCCAGTGTGCCAGATATCATGTGTACTGCAAGGATGCAGGGCAAAGATATTGGTGATGCACCCCCATGCATCACATGCTGCCTGGAAATTTATGGAATGGTAGCCTTTCCTATTGTGGTACCACGCGCAATATGGACAAGAAGGAGCACTAATTGCAACATGGGTGCAATCTATTACAGTGAGTGCCTCAGGTAAACTTGCCACCCCATAAAAGGCATGCATAGTCCTGGCTTTGTCCTGAGATGACACTGGGAAATAGATGTACTGGTCCACATATGCCAATAGTACAGAACTGCTTCAGTATCCTTGAAGCATAAGCCTGTGACATACACAACGTGGCCCCAATCTGTCTATGGAAGGTCTCCATGGTAAGCATAGTGAGATGGTGTAGATACCTTAGTATCCACAGGAGTAGGAAGTCCATGCATTATTCCAGTGCCCCTGTGGGGATCATGCATGCTCATTAAGAACCTCATAATAACCCTGTCTATTCTAAACCTACCTAGTACCTCCTGGTTGTCAAATTTGTAATGGGTTCTTCTCTGCTTATATCTCAACCTTCTTGCCTGGTGAGTGCTACTGGGTGCAAGCAGTTTTATCTCAGTCAAGACAAGCAGCTCACAACAGGAGACAGCAAGGCTAACAGCCAGTAGTGTAGCTAGGGTGGGACAAGAGTGACAACTGTCTAGGTGTCGGGGTGCTCTATCAGCCAATCCTGAGCTCTCTTTAATGCAATATTGGCTTTTAAAAGCCGGTATTACATTTGCAGTCAAACATGAGCACTGTAGCACTCCATCTGTGGTCTAAACAACTACAGCAAGTTTGCTACAGTTTAAAAAAAAAAAAAAATATATATATATATATATATATATATATATATATTTTTTTTTTTTTTATAACTAAAACTTGAGCACTGTAGTGCTCTATGCGGGAAGGGTATAAACTGTAGCAACTGTTGGTTACTTTTATAGCAAATAGTTAGCTACAGTTTAACAAAATATTTTTAATGAAATATGTTAAAGGCGAGTTGAGGGCAGGGCACAGAAATGGGACATGAATTGTTGGGGCAAGGGGGTTGTCATGCATCTAGCCACCTGGTTAGTGTACCAGTAGAAGGACCATGCCCGTTTCTGTTTTTTTTTTATTCTTCACATGAAGATTTCAGTGGGTGGGGCACTGGTTTATAGCACTGGCCCAGGGCGCTGGTTGAACCAGGTATGCTTCTGCTAGCAGCAAGTGACAATATCTTCATGAATTGCAAAGTAGGCGAGACTTTTCTTTATATAACACATCTGGAGAGAGTGTGGAAAAGCTGGATAATTTCACTTCATTAGCATACACTGTTTGACATAATTTCTCATTTACATATCATTATTACTTCATTTGCTTATGGTTATTTGAGCCATCAAGCATTAGCATAAGTTAAATCTATGGATCATGTCTTAGCTATGCTCATTCGCGGACAATGCGGATAGCCATAACATGTTTGTGTGATGGCTATGAATACCACCCTTTGTTTGATAGGCAAAGGTCCTGTGTAATGTATCTGACTGCCATATTACTTTCATCATGGTTATGCAGCTTATGAATGATATGCTGAGTGGTGGTATATTCTAGATTTGTTTAAAATCAAACCCACTCAACATTCAGATGAGTTGAACAAAGGTTACAATATCACCACCACTGCAGTTTGCCTTCCTAGCAGCTTTCATGGTAACCAGTAAACTGCTTTCTAGTTAAGACTGACAGTCAATAATGAATGGATGGAATGTTCTTAAAATTCTAATATTCTTCATTAAAAATCAGAAGTATCCAAAATCTGTCTATGACCTTCATGAGATTGATAGTTATGTCATTATGTCTTCCTTGTCCACAAACATATGAACACACACACGCACACACACACACACACACACACACACACACACACACACACACACACACACACACACACACACACACACACACACACACACACTCACAAGCACAGAGTGATTAGCAGGCACCTTTGCCAAAGCTTGCTGAAGTCTGGTACTCTTACTTAACCTAAAAAAGACCAAACTGCTGAATCCTACACTAAGGCATTGTACGAGCACATCTACTTGTGCATGAATCGTGCCATCCCAGATAGAACAAAGATGCTCTCCTCCAAATAAAGGAAGCCAATCTGGTGGTCCCCTGCCATAAACAAACTTTACAACAAAAGGAAGAAACTGTTGCAGTGAAAAGTGAAAAGTGGAAAATCCCAGGATGCAAAAAACTCCCTTACTAGCCTCAGTAAGAAGCTGAGATCCCTCATAAAATCCTCCAGAGCTAGTTACGAAAATAAAATTGCCAAAGATTCCAAAGACAACCACAAGGCATTCTATAGCTATGTCAAGAATCTAAATGGCAATGCTCAGATCTGCTCTGAGCTACAACAGAATGGCATTAAATATACTGATCCCAAGGATATTGCCAATATCCTGGCAGATCGATTCAGTGCCAACTTCACCCCCCTCTCACCCCCTAAAAGGCCCATCACAATACCGAAAGATTGCCAAATTCCAGTAATAATGGCCACACAGGTAAAAACTGCACTCTCCAAAGCTAAGAATACAGCATCCATGGGACCAAATGACATCCTGGGCTGTGTACTATATGAACTACAAAATGAACTGGCACCTCACCTAAATGTCTTGTTTAATCATAGCCTCATCTCAGGCTTCATGCCCACTGAGTGGTGCACAGCTACAGTTATCCCACTCCACAAGGGGGCATCCACCTTGGATCCTGGGAACTACTGCCCCATCAGTCTGATGAGCCTGATCTGCAAGGCCATGGAACGTATTATCATAGAACTTATAAACAAAGACATTGGCAACCTTCTAACACTGGACCCCTCCCAGTTTGGGTTTGTGAAGGGCCGATCTTGTCTCCTGAACCTGACTGACTTCTTCGAATCAGTTTCCAGAGCTGTGGACGAGGGTAAGGCAGTCCACACAGCCTATCTGAACCTTGCCAAGGCCTTTGACACCATCCCCCACTCTGGAATCATCGATAAACTTACTAAGCTGGGCATTAATCCCTATGTCACTCAATGGGTTGCCAACTGGCTTACTGACAGAACCCAGACTGTAAAAGTAGCTGACCCCAAATCTAGCTCCAGACAAGTGACAAGTGGAGTACCTCAGAGTTCAGTTCTGGGACCGCTCTTGTTTGACATCTACTTCTCTGAAGTACAGGCCAACATTAAGGGACTCTGGCTAACAAATTTCACAGATGACTGCAAACTGGGAGCCATTATTGAATCCCCAAGTGATGTGGATATTCTGCAAAAGGGCCTTACAGAAACAGATGCTTGTTGCCAGAGCCATGGGTTCAAGCTCAATGCCAAGAAATGTATAATTATCCCCTTTGGAATAGACATGTACCCATGAATTACCACATAAGAAGCAGTACACTAACCACCGAAAGTGTGATAAGAGACTTAGGGGGTTGTCAACTGGCTTACAGACAGAACTCACACGGTAAGAATAGTGGGCTCCAGGTCTGACTCTAAACCAGTCACAAGTGGTGTCCTGCAAGGCTCAGTTCTGGGACCCCTACTGTTCGGCATATATTTCTCAGAAGTACAGGCAAACACAGGAGGACTATGGCTAACCATGTTCACAGATGACTGCAAACTGGGAGCCATAATTGACTCTCTGGCTGACAAGGACATCCTCCAAAAAGGCCTTACTGAGACAGACACCTGGTGTCAAAGTCATGGCTTCAAGCTAAATGCCAAAAAATGCATAGTCATCCCGTTTGAGAAAAACAAAACACCCACGAATTACCACATAGGCGGCAGCCCCCCTTAATACAGAAGAGGTAATAAGAGATCTGAGGACCCAGGTAGATAGTAATCTCTCCTTTGACAATCATATTGCCAAAGTAGTTAGGAAATCCTTATATGTGGCCCATCTAATTACTAAGGGGTTCGCATCTAGAAATAAAGAGGTTATAGTGCCCCTCTACTCGTCACTCATCAGACCCATCATAGAGTACAATGCCCCATTTGGGATGTACCTCACAAGACACGTCCAATAGCTTGAAAGACCACAAAAGTACCTCACCAAGAGGATTACTGGCCTCAAACATATGTCCTATACAGCCCGAGTGAAAAAACTCTGGCTGTACTCAGTGGCATATTGCTTACTCAGAGGTGATCTCTGCCTGAATTACAAAGCCATGTCCAGCTCAGAATTGATGGACATGCTCCACCTAAAGAAATCCAAGTCACTGCGAGCCACGAGCTCTAGTGAGCTAAACCTCACCACAACAATAAATAGAACATGCTGGAGGGATAGATTCCTGTCACAGAGACTCCCCATGCTTTGGAACAAAATTCCTAACTACATTAGGCAGAGCCCCTCACTAACACTCTTCAAGAGAAGCCTTGACGAGTGGATGGGTAACAGAAAGTACACCCCTGGGATCACTTCATTGGCTCTGTTTGACAGAGGCTCAGTTTATTAATCAATGGGGTGGCGCAAGCCGACACACTCTGGCTAGGCTTATAAATGCCCTCGGGCAGAGAGCCTAGTACCTACCTATGAACCTATGAACCTATGAACAGGTGGACAGTGGTCTCACCTTCGATAACCACATTGCCACAACAGTCACGAAATCCTTCTATGTGGCACATCTCATCACTAAGGGCTTTTCAACCAGGAAAAAGGAGGTCATTGTCCCACTGTACTCATCCCTCTGTAGTCCCACTATAGAATACAACACCTCATTTGGTATGCACCTCTCAAGACATCTGCAACAACTGGAAAGGCCGCAGAAATACCTGACTAAAAGAATCACAGGCCTAAAGCAGATGCCCTATGCTGACTGTGTAAAAAAATTTCAGCTATACTCTGTTGCATATCGTCTACTCAGAGGCGGTCTCTGCTTAACATACAAGGCCATGTCAAACCCAGAGCTGTTGGACATGCTACACTTAAAGAAATCCCAATCCCTCAGAGCCACATGCTCCAGAGATCTATACCTTGTCATCACAATGAACAAAACATGCTGGAGGGATAGGCTCCTGACCCAGAGACTCCCCAGACTTTGGAATAGACTGCCCATACATGTCAAGCAGAGAGCCTCTTTGGCCCTCTTCAAAAGGAACCTTGACGATTGTATGGGAGATAGGAAATTCACCCCGGAAATCATGTCAATCGCCCTGCTAGACAGGGGTCCAGGGAAGTAAATATTGTGGGAAGAAATAGCCAGGGAATTGTTATGGCTGGGCTTGTATAGGCCCTAGGGCCGATAGCTTAGTACCAACCTATGAACTTATGAACTGCTATAATGTTCAAGGTCTTGTAAACCATGCTTCATAATTCATTGAAAAAGAGACAGATATGTGAACAGTTCTGTACAAAGGTAGGTACCTCAGGATCAAAGTCATGAGATTCCTCATGGGACTCAATGAGCAAAGGGCTTCTTTCTGCAACTTCAGCCTACAAAGGGACAACAACTGCATTTGTAGTGTACTGTTTGAATTTTATTCCCATTCTTCCTTTATGGATTGAAATTTAGATGACTTTCCATATGTATAAATTGTCTGGAGAATCCATAACATGGTCGATAATTTACAAATTAAATCCATGGACACCAATCACAATCAAGAATCTTGCTGTAGAGGTGATCAAGAAAAATCAAATGCTAGGTGTTTCAGTCCTTTTATCAAGTTTATTGTGTGACCTTAGGCAGATGAACACTTTCTGAGGCTTATTTCAATCCAGTGCTGTATTTATTTCTCCAAGTATGGGCGTGTTTGTGTCCTTGGCTTGGACGTGTCCAGTAAGAGGGACGTATGACCAATGATATAGCTGGAAACTTTTACACAGTCACTATAAGCCTGCTCTGCTAACGACAGCTTTAGAATGTCTGCCCATATCTGTATATAATATCTGTGAATCCTAGTGAAAGTTAGCACACAGTTAATTACTGTGATGAACTAATACTTCTGCTAGATTATGAAACTAGAAAAGCTATTGAGAACTGGATTCTAATTTTGGAATATGCTCTAAAGGTAACAGCCCTTAGCTCCTCAGATAATACTTCCACACTTCAAGTTACATTAAACAGAACTTGCAGATTCATTTTGTTATCAATACCAAGTGTAAGTTGGCTCTAACCCTTAAACTGTTAAAGGTCAACTACTGTCCCCACTACCTAAAAGACTAATAATTACCCCTTTCTTGTATACCCTTTGTCCAAACCATCTAAGTACTCTAAAGCTGAAAAGGCACCCCCCCCCAACCATTTACAGTGGCAGTATGTGAAAATGCATTTAGTAATATTACTTATACAGCATATAACCTGTTGCCTGAAATATTCAGAAATGCATTGATCTTCCTCACATCGAATAAGCAAACAACAGAGTATCTGAGCAACTTTTATTCATGTACTTTCTATAAAGATAATGTTAGCACAAATATGTAAGTATAGCACAATGAATATCATCCATCCCCTTGGTAATAATTATCATGCTGAGATGACTAAAGTCTTATAAAAATAAAGCAATATTCTGTTTCATTTTCTTTTATGTATGCATTTACTGCCAATGCATTGTGCTTTACTGGATCTGTCATATTCATCTATACACTTTACCTCTCCATTTCATAAATGCTGCTTAGGCTCTGCACTTCAGAAATATTAATACTTTTCTTACAACCTTATTATTTTCTTTTTATTTTCCCCTTACTTATTATCTTATGCCTTTTTTTCTGAAATGCCTTTGACCTGGATCATAGATGAAAAGGGTCCATGCATCACCCCACCTATATGGTTAACAAATAAAATGGAAATTAAGTAACTAGCTCTGAGTTTGCTGCATCTTTGGGATAGGTACCTTTGTTAAAATGACCTTATTTTGAGAATACCTTTCTGACAAAGGCAGCTATGACAGCTTTGTATACTTGCTGGAACTGGACATCATTTTACTACGGTACTACCCTTGAGAGGTTGTATGAATTCGCCCTTGTTATTATTACCATTTTTATTTATTTGTATGGTTTGGATTAACGAAAACGATTGTCAGCACACAAACAGATCATAAGTTTTCAAATTAATTCATTAGGTAAAATGTGCAAAAAAATAAACATAAGGGATCTTATAGTCTATTATACCTTATAGTATAATATCTATGTATATATTATAATCTATATGTTATAGTATAAGAGCTATAATAGCATTGATTATTTAGCAGTGTAATCCTAGGGAAAAATATGCTGATATGTACTCATCAGATTAAAACCCTATACTTAACATCATACAACTTTAAACAAATACATTTTCTAATTCTAATACATGTTTCTTTGTCATTATGATCTAAAAAAGGCATTCTCTTAATTAATTCCATATGTAGCACGGTTTCCAAACCTTTGCAATGCACACTGCATGCTCTAATTTCTGGTTGTTTTACATCCCTGTCCAAGTGTCTGTTGACAGTGGTTCACAGTTATATCAGAATGGAAATGCAAAGTGATATATTTGGCAGAACTCTAGCTGGCTGTCAAATGTATGCCACTGCCTTGATGGAAAATAGCTGCAAAATTGCTGGCAACAGGTTTCCCTTTAGTACAGAAGATAATAGTAGCTACAGCTTTTTCTACTTAATGTTGAAACTATGTTGTTTATTTATAGACACTTTTTCAGTGTTGAAATAATAGAGGGAACCTCATAGTTAGCGGTGTTTCACTGTTTTATACTCCCTGTCTTTCCATATCTATTAATTGATTAAGGCACATGTAGGTATAATATATATATATATATATGTGTGTGTGTGTGTGTGTGTGTGTGTGTGTGTGTGTGTGTGTGTGTGTGTGTGTGTGTGTGTGTGTGTGTGTGTGTGTGTGTGTGTGTGTGTGTGTGTGTGTGTGTGTGTGTGTGTGTCAGACTTCTCAACTGCCCCTGATCTTCAGGGATATCCCTGATTTAGACTCCGATTTTAGGTCTGTCCCTCTTAATCCCTCTTAAAACTGGTGACTGCTGAAGAAAAGGTGGTGAATTACCCTTAATAAATAATGATAGTAATTCAGAGTTATAGACGTTTTACATAAAAAAAATCTATATTAATCCACATTCTCTTATTCTGCAAATGTTTCAAGGTAATAGTACAAATATTTAAAATATGTCCCTGATTGTCCCTGATTATTTGAGGATTTATCCCTGATTCTGTTGAGATTTGTCTCTGATCGGTTGAGAGCTATGATGTGTGTGTGTGTGTGTGTGTGTGTGTGTGTGTGTGTGTGTGTGTGTGTGTGTGTGTGTATGTGGTTGTGCATGTAGATATATCTCCCCACCATTGCAGAATCCCTGCTATTTTCTATATTACCTCCACCCATTTTGTCTGTTCATTCAGTGAGGCCAGGACCCAGCATCCCCAGGCTATGCTAGAGCCTTGCTGCCCATTCCTGCCTAATCAGCCCAAACAGCCCATCTGTTCCCACAGTAGTGACAATGAGCAGTAGGGAGGAGGTCAGCTGTGCACCTACCCTTTCCTCCCCTAGGTTGCTCTCAGACACACAAGAGCTGCCTTGTCAGGGGAAAAAGGCATGCATGGTCCAACACACATTTCCTATTTTGCTGGAACAGGAGAGAGATCTCAGTCACAGCATAAACTAACATAGTCTCTACAGATAGGTGCTATGTGTAGCCTCCACTAGCCTTTACAGTTTCCAAGAATGTTGTGGCCTCTCTCTCCTGCAGATGAGCTAGTTGGTGTTTGCTGCCTAAGCTCATCTTCTTCCTCCTCCTCCTCCCCGAAGTCCCTCAGATGACCACATAACAACTCAGACATAGGGTACCTGGGGCTTTAGTCATCAGTTTATATGGTACTCAACAAGAAACACATAGCTGGTGTCAATGAATTAGGCAGCAAGATACAATGTCTGTGAATGAGTACATCTTGTCACTAGTTCTGATGAAATTTTAAATAGAACATTATTTTTTTTCATAATTGGACGGCACAGGAATACTTGGTATTATGCCTCATCTCCTGTGTCTTCGTGGTCTGAATATGTCTCACAAGGGTGAACAGTAGATGTATGTATGTTGGGCATCTACTCATTGTTTTTGGCATTGATCAGTTAACCAGCTGTTATTTATCAAATAATGATGAAACATCATAACAGAAACATGATAGAGGCAAAAAGAATCACTTGAAGCAAACATATTTAACACAGGCTTTGTAGCATTTAGCCTGACAATTATACAGCTTTCTAAAACTATCTAAAAACTAACTTAAAACTAACTATACACTAAGGGTGTATTCATAGTCCCAAGGTTCATACTTGCGCAACATGTTCCTTTTCACAGTTGCACAGTGCAGCTGTGCCTATATGCAAATACATTTAGCAAAAGCTAATTGCTGTGAAAAAGCAAAATGAAAGACTGTGCACAGGAATGCCATGTTTTTCTAAGTTCTTAAAATGGACACAAAATGTTTTAGGTATCTGTGAATGTGTACATTAATGTGTAAAGTCTCGATTAATTTAAAATATTTAAGGAAGTTGGGGACAAACGGGGGACTGCACTAGCCTGCACAAACTAATGGTTAAAGCAATCAGTGCTGTCTGTGTGTGTGTGTGTGTGTGTGTGTGTGTGTGTGTGTGTGTGTGTGTGTGTGTGTGTGTGTATATGTCCTGATAAAAATGTTGCAGTATTCCAGACAAATGTCTCTAACATCCACCCAGGATACCAAAGCTTAAATCTTCCCTGGATCATACATCAAATGTACAACCTCAGCTTGCAAGCATAGGGGTATGCAGATGGACACATAAGAGTAAATCCTCAGGGTAACTCACTACTAGCTCAAATTCTGGTTTATAGGATCATAGGTGTGTACTAGGCTAATGGCCCTGGAGCCTTTACAAGCCTAGCCCATATGATTACCCTGGCATCGTGCCACCCGACCTTAGTTCCCAGTGCCTCTGTCGAGTAGAGCCACTGGAGTGATCACAGGGGTGAATTTTCTATTTCCCATCTACTCATCAAGATTTCTCTTGAAGAGGGCCACTGAGGTGCTCTGTTTAACATGTATGGGAAAGCTATTCCATACCATGGGCAGTCTCTGGGTTATGAATCTGTCCCTCCAGCATGTTCTGTTGATTGTGGTAATGAGGTTGAGGTGTCTGGAGCATGTAGTGCAGGGGGATTGGGATTTCTTTAGATGTAGCATTTCTAACAGAGCTGGGTCAGACATGGCTTTGTAAGTCAAACAGAGATTACCTCTAAGTAGGCAATATGAGACAGAATAGTTGGAGGTTTTTGAGTCTGTCCATATAGGACAAGTGTTTAAGGCCTAGGATCCTCTTTGTGAGGTACTTTTACACCCTCTCCAGTTGTTGCAGGTGTCTAGTAAGGTACATGCCAAATGGGGCATTGTACTTGATGACTGGCCTAATGAGGGAAGAGTAGAGGGAGATTAGGTGCAAAACCCTTAGTAATGAGATGTGCCACATCGAAGGACTTTCTGACCACAGTGACAATGTGGTGTTCAAAAGAGAGGTTGCTGTCAACCTGTGTTCCCAGATCTTTATAACACCTTCTGTGTTCAGTGGACTACCATCAATGTGGTAATTCATGGGAACCGTTTTTTTCCCAAAGGGGATGACAACACATTTTTTGTCATTGAGCTTAAGGCCACAGTTCTGACACCAGTCTTTGGTCTCAATGAGGCCTTTCTGTAGGATGTCAACATCACTTTTGCAGTTAATAATAGCTCCCAACTTGCAATCGTCTGCGAACTTTGTCAGCCAGAGTCTCTTCGTGTTGGCCTAGACCTCAGAGAAGTAGATCCCAAACAGGAGAGGACCCAAGACTCCCACCCATCAGTCTGATCATCACATGGTCATTCTTACCGTCTGCTTTTCCATTTCAGATAAGTGCCCCAATGGGACACCTTCCTTCTTATATAAACTGTTTTGCTGTACTTTTGCTAGATGTTAGTGAGAAGGGGTAAATGTGACTGCAGTAGCCAAATTCCCTACAAAGATTGGCTCAAAGTCATACAGTTAGACTGTGGAAGGTAAGGGAATGAACCTTGCATCTTCCATTTCCTAAATGTGTGACAATGAGCAAGTCACTTAACCAGACAAGGCTCCCAGGCTAAGTCTGAAAATGGTTCATGGAGATCAGTGCTCTAGTCCAGAAAACAAATACAAATAAATAAAGGGTACATTTCCGATAAACTCCTACCATGCATGTTGGAACCCAGACTGCCATGTTTCACCCTGTTTCTTTCCCCAGGGCTTGGTATCTAACAGACCTTGGAGTCTTATTCATCTTTGAGTGTCCTCTTTATTGTCCTGCACATCTGTGGCCGTATTTGGCTTTACTTATATCCCCATGGCTTGGGGTCTGTGCCGCGCTGCAGTTTTGGCAGACCTTGTGGCCTTACCTGTTTCCCCCTGTCCTCCCCTTCCTACTACATGGGTGCAAGTGATTTCTTTCTGTTGATTTAGGACCATGTTTTCATTTTTCACACATCTGCCAGTCTGACCCGACCTTCTCCTGCATTTTTGGGGATCATTCTTTCAGAAGGGGCTATCAGGGACAGACAGTGACCAAAATCAGCAACAAGAAATCACCCGCGGAGGTGCAGTGCAAAGGAGAGGACAGTCAAAAACAACTGGGACTGCAAGGTCTGTGAAAGATCAACCCTGCTGTCCACAATATCTGTTAACCTGGGATGGCCGGCAGTGGCCAAGCAATCTTCTGCCGGTACGACACAAGTTTACATCTGAGAAACCCATCCACCCCATGTAACACTTCTTTCCCAGAAATCGTGGGCTGTAGGACACTGGTAATGCATAGCTCACTGAATTCAGTGCATGGGTCTGAAGGATCTGCACAGCCCGCTGAGGAATCAGGCCAGACACTGCAATCTGGGACCAAAAACGTGTGGTAGGGGTTTAACAGAAAAGTACCAGATAAAGGCATGTGCACCTAGAAATGTATATAAGCAGAAAAACATATATATAATACATACACATACACACACTTATATAATATGGGATCCGTACAGATTCCCGAAAACATTTTTCACCGAATGATTATCGGTGGGGCATATTTACACGAAAGTGCTTTTCACCAAAAAAGCACTTTCGCGTATGTATGCCTGTTCCAGAGATCGTACTATGGTGTGGGTAAGAGAAAATTCCCTTTTCCCCACTGTAGTGTGATCTCGGAGTGAGAATATTTATGGGGGGTGCAGGGGGGCTTGCATAAATGTAGATTTGTTTTTTTGTTTTTTTTTAACGCATTTTAACGAAAGCGCTTTTTTGATGAAAAGTGCTTTCGTTAAAGTGTGTTCAGTGATAATGGATTCGGGCTTTTGCACTTTTGTGCAAAAGTCCTAGATCCCTTTATATATATATATATATATATATATATATATATATATATATATGTGTGTGTGTGTGTGTGTGTGTGTGTGTGTGTGTGTGTGTGCATGTGTATGCTTGTTTGTGTGTCTCAGTTACAACTTTTTTTTTCTTGTTCTCATATATGTATACATGAGTATCATGTATATGCCTGAATTTACTTAACTTACTTACTTACTTACTTAATTCTACATGCATACATATAATAATGTGATTATACTCACATATTTAGTACCCTATGAAAATGAAAAACAAAGAAAAAAGGAAAAATACTTACTGTAGAATTATGGCCTTCTCCCCTGACCTGCAATATCAAATGGGCCAGCTGTTCCTCTAACACCCCTCTGCAGGTCATCATACTTGTGCTGACACTATTGCCCTGGATTGCGGATCTCTGTCAGTAATGGTAGGTCATCCCCAACTCCTGCCAGCTGTCTATGTTTTCTATTCAGTGGTGGCTTTTACCCATTCCAGCTCTACGAGAGGTAGAGAAGAATTTCAGTGTGGTGTCTTTCTGTTACCAGCTTGAAGACTGACTTTCACAGCTCTTGCCTTCCTGCAAAGTGCTAGTACAAACAGTAAAAAAAAAAAAAAAATACAAAAAAGTAAAATACATATATCCAGTAGAGATTATAAGTATGACATCAGCATGCCCTACCCTTGCAAACATATATGGGCAGTGCCGGGGTGGTTCACTAACTGTACTGAAGCAGTCACATGGGCTGCAAACATTTGTTTTTCACACGCATGCCTTATTTTGCTATGTGAGGGGAAATCCATGAGCAGTCCTCCAAGTGGACATGCCTTTCAGTGGTTAATTTCTTCTGCAATTTAACGTACTGCCTAGAGTCCAAGAATTTCATTATGGTGTTAACTTAATAACTTATGACAGCACGACCATAAATGTAATGCTGGAGATATTGGTTTCATAATTATTTTGTCAATTTGTTATATGAATAAAGCGTTTGCATCTTATTCATTCAATTTAAGTGAGTGATAAGCCCCGGGATTCAGAAAGCTCTGCACGGAGTGCAAGAATAGTGCAAGAGCTGCTGCAGGCAATATGGCCGATGAGCGATCCAGGAATGAGCTCCCGGGACATGCACGAGCGCTCCTACACTATTCCTGCACAGACACCACTGCTATATGCTAATTACCCCATTTGCTGGTGAAAACCATGCAAATAAGGTGAATTAGCGATCCAGGAAGCAGGCAGGCATCGGTGCAGGAATAGTGTAACCTGTAGAAGTGTATTCGGTTACTAACCGAATACATTTCTGCAAATTACAAAACAGAGGCATGACAGCTCCAAGGAAAGGATGTATTCAAGGTAGTAGGCATGCCAATGGCCAAATATTTAGCCGTTGGCATGGGAAATAGTTGCAAAATTATAAAAAATTACTTTTAGTTTTTTGGCTGATTTCAGCTATTTAAGCGTAGTGCAGCTGTGCGCAAATGGGAACAGCCTGAAAATATGAAAAAAAGTTGGAAATAAGCTATTAAATCCAAATCAGCATTTTGTCATGCTAGTCAATGACATGCATAAGACAGCAATACCAGGGAATAGTGGTTGCTAAGGGGAAAGGCTCAGTGTGAGTGTGGTAACTATGAATTAGCATTCTGATTTATGCAAATGAGGGGACTGGTACTGAATCACAGAATTCCTCTCAGTGTTAGGTTGCATCCAACCATGTAGGTGCAGCAACATCATGGTATAAGTATAAGATGTAAATGACCTCAAAAGGGGGTGTCATGCATGCTGTAAGCTTATTGGAGCTCTGTGACCCGTGTTTGTCCTTAGCTAAGCACAGCTAAGGAAGAGGGTGTGTCTGAGGCTGCCTAGCAGTGTTTACATTGCCTAAACGGGTGTGTGCGCTGTGCACCGGGTTTTAAACAAAAAAAAAAAGAAAACACAGGAAATAGCAGCTCTGTTCACATCTGAGCACTGGGTATGCACGGCGTGCCTCGGGGCTTAAACTGGAAGGCAACGGGAAGGGAAAACAGCAGTAGGAAGGCAATCAAGGAGAACCAGCATAGCTGGCAGGTGAAATGTATCAGAATCAGCCAATAATACAGGGAGCAGCCCAGCCTAGCACACTACTATAGACTATGCAAACACCTTCCACTCTAGTTTTTCCCACAAATTCTACAACACCAGTGTACACAGACGGGGAAATTTTACATGACAAAACTAACAACATGTTAGGGGCTGCTGTTGCTCTTATACATCAATATGTGGAAGAGACTGAGGGTGGTGAGGATGTGAATGCTGATGACCAACCCACAGTGAGGAGGAGGAGAAGAGTGTACAGACCCAGGATAACCTACCAGGGGCTACATGAGGTGGAGATAGTGGAGCACTATAGGGTGGACAGGGACATTCTACAGCAAATTGTTGAGCTGTGCCGGCCACTCCTCACACACAGAACCAACAGGGGGAACCCATCTCAGTGGATACCAAGGTATGTGTAGGGTTAAGAATACTAGCCACAGGTACCTTCCAAAGGCCAGCTGGGGATATCATGGGGATCTCACAGGTATCAGCATCCAGGGTACTCCACCAGTTCCTGGATGCCATGTCAGCACATGCCGGTGAGCACATATATTTCCTCAACAACCATGAGGCGTTGACTAGCAATATGCATCTCTTCCACCAAATAGCAGAATACCCTGATGTAGCAGATGTTATAGACTGCACACACATGCACATCAAAGCACCACCCGGCGAGTGGGCTAGGGTCTACAAAAACTGCAAGGGCTTCCCCTCCATCAACTGCCAGGTCATGTGTGATGCCCAGGGCATTATCTTGAATGTGTGTGCTGGCAGCCCTGGAAGCAATCACGACTCCCACATCTGGCATATGACACAGCTGTACCAGAAATTTGCCAGTGGGGACATCCCATATGGCCACCTAGTGGGGGATGCTGGTTACACACTAGAGATGTGGCTGATGACACCCATCAGAAATGCACACACACCTGAACAAGAACTCCATAATCAGGCACACGCACAAACCAGAATCATAATAGAGCATGTGTTTGGGATGCTTAAATTATGGTTCTGCTTCCTGGGCATATCTGGTGGAGCCTTGCAGTACTCTCCAGCTACGTGTACACAAATGTTCATTGTATGTGCCATGCTACACAATATGATCCTGAGGAAACAGCTGCAGCAGGAACAGCACGGGGAAAGGCCACACAGACCCCACAATTGCCAAGGCCATCACAGGCACAGAGGGACTCAGAAGAGGAACAACCTGAGCCTGCCCATGTAGGCTGAAGGAGGCATGCCCAGTATGCCCAGGTTTTGGCAAAGAGGCAATGCATAGCACATGCACTACATGGTAGGGACCCAGGGAATGACACCTCCCTCTGACTCACACATACAGTAAAAGGAATGCCAAACATGACACTACCCATGCTTTACCATGTGTAGGGAGTGTACTATGTGCATCCAACATAGTCAGCCCTTCACCACCCTCCTCAATACTGGCACAGCCACAAGGTAAGTCACTCTTCCTATCAATTGCTGAATAGAGTAGTATGTTATGCTACTTGTATCTATGGTATGGATGTGAGCATGCAAGGGAATTGGATGGCTGAATGGGATGGCAGTGGATAGTGGTCACCTATATGGGCAGCATGAAATCCATAACAAATACTGGTATCAACAAAGTAAGCAGTACTAGACAAGGTGACAAATACCACTGCAGTACATGTGGTGGCCCAAATGTGTGTCCATAGGACCCACACATGCATATCAGTGAGGCTCACATACCCAACACCAGCCTCAGCCAGCAGGACAGGTGTAGATGACCATAAAGAAAGGCTGTGCTAAGGCCTCCAATTGATGGCAGTGGTGAATCGCCCCCCTCCAGACATACACAAACAGACTACAACAGCTCTGGTGGTTGTATGTTAGTTCTGAATGGTAAGAAGTCTGAAACTGAAATGTAGGTCAATAAAACCTAAGATCTGTACTCTACTGATATGCCTCTATTCTGCATGATAGGTCAGAATACAAAATGAAATGGAAGCCTACAGAGTAACTGAAATACCAGTACAGTCATAGCAAATGTTTACAGTTGTCAGGTGTGCCCCCCCCAATCCTATGTAGAAACGCAGGAACATGTATGTGTGGGTTTAATAACAGTGGAGCACAGATTACCTGAGCTGGCCCAATTTACAAGATAGATTGTTGCATGTGTACAATATGCAAGGGTCCATGTGTTAGGTTGTTGTGTGCTCAATATTGTCTAGAAGTGGTCAACATGTAGGCATGGAGGGTTGTGTCTCAGTGGCCTATGGCCAGTACTGTTGATGACAGAGCCATGTTCCAACAACTATAGTGCCATCCACAGTGCATCTCAGTAATACCCATGTCAGGAGTCATCCATACTCACTGTCCAGATGTCAATATCTGTCATCGTCTGAAAGATGGACATGCCATGAATATGGGCCCAGACATACACACAGTACACAGGTGGAAGTACCCTAGACAGAGTACATAAAATGTAACTGTCAACAGCACACACCTTTGGAATTGTACATACAGGTTAGCAGCACATTAATTGTCTGTGTAGTATGAAATACTGATGTAGTCTGGCCAGTCACTGACAGACCACAAAAGGCACAACTATGAAGTAATGTGAGATGGCCTATCTCCCTGCACAAGGCAGCATAAAGGGAATGTCCTAGGTATATCTGTGAGTCAGCTGCATGAAGCTTCCATATCACACATGCACTCAGCTCACTCCACCATCAGCCACAGGTTTATCACAGATCATATCCCTGCTGTTGGGAATGAGTACAGTATGACCCCCACTTCTGTATGGAAATACCCACAGAATGCAGCATGCTGAAGAGGTGTCCCATGCAGGTGCGTCCCTAGCTTAAACAGCACCCTGCCAGCATCTGGACCAATGGATTAATATGGACAGCAACTATTGCCATTAACACCTCACACACTTCCCCTGTCACCCCAGGGGAATCCACTTGCTCTCAGCCTGGGAATGTAGGAGTGGCAGAATGCACTGGACTGCTACAGATAGCCTGCATCATTACCAAATGCCCTGCAGTCCTCTGTCAAAGGCCTGTGCCTCACCAGTACTGCCAATGCATGTTATCTCATGGGGCCCCAACTAACAACATAACCCAGTCAACAGAACACAAATGCAAGGCCATGTTGACAAATCCCAGTAGCATGACCACCATGTCCTACTGCATGAACTGTGGACCAACCCCTAAATACCGCTGGGATGAAGGGACAACTGTAGGGATACTTCTCAGATATCACTCGCATAATGTTAGGAAGAGGATAGAATAACAGAGTGGGGGGTGTAGAAGCATTGAAGTCATGGAGTGTGTGAAGTCTGAAACTCTGATGTGTGCCCATACTACCCCTGCCTGCAAACCCAGTAATGGGCGGCTACAAACCTGCTTGTAAACCACAATATGAAGGAGAACTGACCAGATATAAGAGACCTGCCTCTGGGTAACCTGGGTGAATCTGTACGGCTGAGAGGTATGGCCACAGCAGGATATGGCCATTCTGTTACGTCAATATATGTACAAGCAGGAGATCCTCAAACACCACAGTACCAAGGTGCTGGACCATTTACACAGACCCATCAGCAAGTGTCTGCAGCTACCCCTGTGGAATGGCATGAGTGTGCAAGAATATGTAGGCTGCAAACCACAACACTGGACACAGGTTCATTCATCTTGTATTTCCCAGGAAATAACTGTGAGCAAATAAGAATATCTGTCAGTAGTTGATGACATAATACATCACAGTGTAAAACAGTACATATGTCTGAATATATCTGCTAACACCAACCATGTAACACAAGCAGCACAGACACAATAGTTACAGTATCCCACTATCTGTTGCCCATTGTGACTTCATATTGTTAACCGATCTAGAGATTTCCTGCAGAAACAGGTTGCTAGCTGGCCTGGAGAACAACCTACCTGGAATGGATTCACACACTCAATACAGAAGGTCATAATGGGCATGCTCCTACATTTAGAGAAATGAAGCCCATGTCTGACAACACAGTGGACTATGCATATCTGTTATTCACAGATGTCTGTGCACACACACCACATTGTACACCGTTCATGCTTTGCACACACATTGGATAGGAATACTCACACAAATCCAAGGCCAACACACTATAATATGTCAAACATACACACACAGAGATGTGGGGAAGAAAGAGACAGACAGTGACAGAGAGATTTCCATCATGAGGCCTGTCCCACCCACCACACATCAAATTGGCCAATATCACACGATGAGCTGAGGTCAATCACTGTAGACATTGCTTTTCGTAGCCATCAGTCCTATAGTGTCTGTGGTGCTTGTGATAACTGTATAACAAGATAGTTCAAATCAGTATTCATCTAGCATTTGTATACCCAGTCCTGTCAAATGTAAAATGTGTGACTGAGAGTGTGTGTGTGTGTGTGTGTGTGTGTGTGTGTGTGTGTGTGTGTGTGTGTGTGTGTGTGTGTGTGTGTGTTTCCAGAGAAATGGTTTATGGCCCATTCACACACACTGCACTTCCCATTGCTCATATTAGCACTCCTGCTGATGTCAGTCACCTTGAAATACCACTCTGGCCAAGCTCACCCCTATAAGCTGCATGGTGCTTGTAATATGTGTGTAATGCTGTAGTGTCGAAAACTAGTTAGATAGGAGTTCTAATCCCAAACATGGCAGCTGTGAAACTGTGTGTGTGTGTGTGTGTGTGTGTGTGTGTGTGTGTGTGTGTGTGTGTGTGTGTGTGCGTGTGTGTGCATGTGTGTGTGCATGTGTGTGTGTGTGTGTGTGTGTGTGTGTGTGTGTGTGTGTGTGTGTGTGTGTGTGTGTGTGTGTGTGTGGAGATGAATGATTTTGAGGCCATTCACAGTCACTACACCTCCCATTGCCCTACTTTAGCAAGCCTGCTGATGTCATTCACCTTGAAATAACCCTTTGGACAAATGCCAGCCTCATAAGCTCTGTGGTGCTTGTGATAACTGTGTAATACGATAATGTAGCATACTAGTTAGGTAGGAGTTCTAATCCCTGAGATGGCAACTGTGAAACTGTGTGTGTTTGTGTGAGAGAGTGTGTGTGTCCTTGATGATACCTGATTTTATGGACATTCACACTTATTACTCTCCCCTTACCCCTCATTTTACACTGCTGCTGATGTTAGTCACCTTCAAAGTTACCTGTGGAGAGCTCTCGAACACATAAGCTCCATGGTGTGTGCCATAAATGCGGAACAATGTAGTAACAGTAACTACACAGGTATGGGTTTTAATCTCATCTGTGGCAAGCGTTTGTCTGTGTACATATGTGTGTCTGTACCTCAAAGATTTTGGCCCCATTTACCCCCAGTACACACCTCAGTGCCTGACTTTAGCAGTCCTGAAGATATCATCCACCTTAGAAGTACCGGTTGCCAACCCTAAACCATGTCAGGTCAGTGGTGCATGTGGTAAATGCGTAACATAATGGTCTATAAAGATTGTTAGATAGAGGTTTGAACCTCACCCCTGGCAAATGTAAATGTGTGTGTAGGGTAAAATTATTTTTGGGATCTCTCACCCACTACATCACCTAATGCCAGTATTTACAAAGGCTGGTGATGTTCCTCGCCTTAGAAGTACCTTGGGACAACACCCATCCTATCAGCTCCATGGCACTTGTGATAAATGCGGTACACTATAGTAGCAATGCGTAGCTAGGTAGGGGTTTGAATCTCAGTACTGGCAAGTGTGTACGTTTGTGTGTCTCTCATCAGTATCCGGTGTGGTGATTGTGTAATAAGAGGATCCATTGTGGGGTGGTTTTTGCTAAATTATTATGTTGAGGACCTAGTATATGTCACAATGTCCACCTTACAAAGACAACATATGTCAAACACCGGAGAGATTGGTGTAGACAATCCATAGCCCTACGTGTAACATTATGGATTGGTGAACAATATAGGCAACCCTTCTATTACTCAGAGAACACTCTCCACCCATGTCTCATACACAAACACACTTGGTAAGGCAACAACTACCATATTGGTAGTTCCCTGCATATTGTCTCACAGATAGTAACCACAGTGTGATTGCAATTGACTACATGCCTGTTGACCACAACAGTGCCACTGACATCAGAAAGTACTTTGATGTGTTATATCTCCTGATTGAGTGTGTGTGTTATCCAGCAAACAAAATGACATGGCACCCTGTTTCATCCCTGCAGTAGGAAAATAAATGCTTACAGTGGCTCTTTTGCTATGTTCCCCACTGGACATGTGTAACAACTGTACAGTCTGCAAACATAACCCACAAAGGGAATACCATGCCTTATACACATGTACTGTATGGACAGACACCAATAACTCCACTGAATACCTTTAACATGCTGTCAATGTAAGTGCAAGCACTACCTCGGTTACATTGCCAGGTCTTACCAAATGAGGTCAGAAATTCTGCATCAGAAGATAATTTGTCCACACAACATGCACCAGAGACCTCAAGTACACTTCCACACATCAAAGAACATGAGTGTGGGACATGTACACAACTCAGACACTGTCCGTGTTATGGAATATAGATCACATACATGGGAAGCAGTACACATCACTGGCCACCCACAATAGTAACCCGGATGAGTGGATGGTGAATACAATACCCACCCCTGGGGACCACTCCAAGGACTACACCCCTGAGCCACACTGGGGACTATTGTCATGTGGCCTGATGCCAAGGTATTCCCTTTGCCTAGCCTGATACAGCCTTCAGGCCCATTCACCTACTACACACCTGTGAAGCAATGAACCTATGCATCTCAGTACTGGCAAGTGTGTGTGTGTGTGTGTGTGTGTGTGTGTGTGTGTGTGTGTGTTTGTTTGTTTGTGTGTAGAGATGAATGATTTTGAAGCCATTCACACTCACTACACCTCCCATTGCCCTACTTTAGCATGCCTGCTGATGTCATTCACCTTGAAATGACCATTTGGCCATGTTTCAGTCCTATAGGCCTTGTGGCACTTGCAATAACTGCATAATACTGTAGTGTAGCAAACTAGTTAGGTAGGAGTTCTAATCCTGATCCTGCCAACTGTGATAATGTGTGTGTTTCTCTGAGAGATGATTTTGTGGACATTCACACTTATTACACTTTACTTACCCCATCCTATAGCACTGTTGCTGATGTCACTCACCTTCAAAGATACCTTTGGACAGCTCTCCAACGTGTAAGCTCCGTGGCATGTGCAATAACTGCGTAACACTGTAATAGCAATACAAACCCAGGTAGAGGTTTGAAACTCAGTATTGGTAAGTGTGTGTATGTGTGTAAGTGATCAGTCTCCTGTATGGGTGTTTTGGGAATTGTGTAATGACAGGATTCATTCCAGTGTAGATTTTGCTACATCATTATATTGAGGACCTATATATTCCACTGTTCAGATTACAAGGCCAACAGTTTTCAAACACTGTAAAGGTTGTTGTAGACAATCCTCAGCCATAAATATGTACAGCCATGTGCAATTACTATGTGGCGGTATGGATTAGTAAACAATATAGGCAACCGTTATAATATCCAGATGCCACTCTACACCATACACAAACACGCTTGGCTCTTACTCTCTTACTCCCTTCCTTTCTTACTTTGTCTCTGTCTCTCTCGCTCTCTCTCCATCTCCCTCTCTGGTGGATGTGGAAAAGTACATCTGTTTTACACAGGCAGCAGTTTGAGTTTTGTAAGTAATGCTCATGATCAGCTGATGGCCTGTGCATGAATTGCAGTCCCCACTTGCTAATTGCATGTGGATCAGCTGTGGTATTATTCCTATAGTCAATTGCATGGAAACACTCCTATAACTAAGCACTTCATGTGGGTTTTGATCCTTTTCCTTCACTGTGAGCAGGACGTCATGTGGGTGTCTGACAAATAGCATCACAGAGGGTAGTTAGAAATACCTCTTACAACATACACTGTGGAGACAGGCCAACAAACTGGAGGGGAATGTTCCAGACATGGGGACAGAATGTAAGTATTGTTGTTCTACATTTGAAGTAATGTTTATTTAACAGGGTTTGTGTGGGTATGGCTGTTCTACATGATTTAAAGTCTGGCGTGACAGTGTTATGTGATTGAGGAAACTCTCACCTGAAGGGTTATCTGCAGACTGCCCATAGTTTGGAGTCTTAGATGTGGTGTGTTACTCACACATTTCCTATCTTTAGAAATGCAGTAGCATACTCTGATGATTGCAGTAAGTACATGGTGGCATCCATGTGAGTTACTGACTTCATATCCCTCAGAAGAGATATGTCACAACAAACCCTGTTACACCAGGAATTTTCTCAGTTTATTACAGCAATATGTCAATATTGGCCCTGTGTTTGTGCCTATGTCCCCCAAGTCTGTCACCCTTTGTCCATATGTCATGCAGTAAGAGGTGCATATTTACAGTATATCATTATTTACTGACATCATACCTGATAACAAGCCAGTGAGATATCAGAATGCCAGACATGTTATGTATAGTTGGCCTTATATTTGAGGACAAAACATGGACATTCTGTTGTGGCCTGTACAGTAGTGAAGTCTGTGTACTTATGGTGATTGTTGACAGAGAGTCAGTATTGTGTAGCAGTGTATTATGAATATGTTACTTGGCCTGTGTATAGACTGTGGTAGATGTCAGTGTTGTTGGTCCTGTTCTATCTGATGTTGCATGCTGCTCCAGTTTCTGGTACCCTATCAGCATATATGTTTGTAGGGCCAAACTGAGACATGTCCAATACCACAGTAAGGCATCAGACTGCACTGTGTATTGGGCCAGTATATGTAGGGTTAGTGTGTGAGTGGCAAATATGAGGATGGTTTTGTTCACAGTCCACATACTGTACTATTAATTAGGCTTACCATAATGTGACTGTGACTGTGTTGAGATTGGTTCTGGTTATGCACTTTCACACTGGTGTCTGTTACTCCATGTTGTTACATGCCTGTAGTGCCTGCTATATTTGCAAGTGCATGTGTATTCCCCCATAGGAAACTTGGGTTATTGTTGTGGCAGTCTGCCTGTAGATTACACAGTGCTTTGTAACATGCCTAGCAGTTCAGTGTATTTACCTAGTGTGATGTTATGTCCAGATATTTGTCAGATGTACTATTGCCTGGCCACCATATGTGTTGTGTATTTCTGAAAAAGCATTGGGATGCTGTGAAGATGTATGTCACTAACTAGTGGGAAGTATGTGGGCTTAGGACCTCTGCTCCTCCAGTTAATATGTATTAGGACAGACAGAATGGTGTGAATGCATCAACTGTGGGAGCTTATCTATTCCAGTATATATGTGTGATATCCCCATTTTCATGGCTGTAAACATCCCCTTTGTCAGGCTTGGTCCACATGTCCTGCACTAAGGTGTTCTGTATATAACTCTGGACTGATCATAGTGTGTTAGACTGTCCACGTTTATTGGTCATATTTCTGCTGTATTCCACAGGATCATTACTGTGATTTCTGTGGTACTTCACTATGATGATCTTATGATGTCTGTCAGTAACTGATGGCATACATGTCAGTATCAGAAGTGACTTCCTACACAACATGTCTGTTGACACAACCCTTGTTACTGTAGCAACATTCTACATTTATACCTGCAATATTTACATTACATTCCCTTACAATAAGAGTTTGTGACTTATGGTGCTGAGGTATGACTCCACTACATGTTATGCGCATATGTTATACACACACACACACACACACACACACACACACATATATATATATATATATATATATATATATATATATATATATATATGTGTGTGTGTGTGTGTGTGTGTGTGTGTGTGTGTGTATGCACATGTATACATATAACTACATGTGTATATATATATATATATATATATATATCTATATATATATATACATATGTATATATATATATATATATAATATATATATATATTTATATATATATATATATATATATATATATATATATATATAGTCTACTTCATATGATCGAAAGCTCATATGATCAACAAACTTTTCAGAGAGACCAAAACACCTAAAGGTCAAAACATCGATAACTCATTTGATCGAAACTCATAACATTGACACATGAAATTCAAAGTATTATGCCCTTTCCCCACTGCAGCTCGACTCTGGAGTTAGAATAAATAGATAGGAGGGTGTGGGGGGCGAAGCCCCCCGCATACATAATAAATTTTAAACATACATGTGGATACTTACAACAAAAATGACAGTATTTTTCTAAATAATGTGGGGGGCTGTGCCCCCACACCTCCCATAACTATTTATTCTAACTCCAGGGTAGCGCTAAAGTGGAGAAAGGGCATAATGCTTTGTATTTCATGTGTCAATGTTATGAGTTTTGATCAAATGATTTTTCGGTGTTTTGAGCTTTAGGTGTTTTGGTGTTGGTGAAATGAGTGTTGATCATATGAGCTTTCAATCATATGAAGTAGACCCATATATATATATATATATATATATATATATATATATATATATGTATATATATATATATATAGATGTAGATATATGTATACATGTACATACACACATATATATTTATATATATATATATATATATATATATATATATATATATATATATATATATATATATCCATATCCTTATGTGTAAACATGTGTGTTGTCTATGCCTTTCCAGATGTATCCCACCATATTTATCTGATATGTGTATATTTAGATATAAAACATGACTGATTCAACACTATTTTCAGTTACAAGTACTAAACAATTGTAGTAGCCAAAGCAGTTGTTCACTACTATTCAGTATGTGTACTGAATGATATATTTGAAAAAACAACAGATGTCTTCACAGCTCTGATGGCTTAGTGGTTAACTGCATGGACTGTAGTGTACAGGGTTCTGGGTTCAAGACCGGCAAGGACTGTTTATTTTGTTGCTAGGCAGAACAAGGACTGTTGGATACAGAGTGGTTAAGGCAGTTACTTTTGAGCAGCTTTAAGTGCGTTTGCATGGGTTTGTGCGATGGTAAGCGGTGCTAACGTACGGTTAAACTAATAGGTGCTTACACCGTGTAGGCTTCGCTTACCAGTGCACAAATGTGCTTAGCATTTACATTTAAGCAATGCTTACACCTGCTAAGCATAGCTCAGCCCTGGTAACCAGTGATCACATTCCAGTCTGATAAAAATAGCGGGGTAATGACATCTTTATTAAGTGTATATAATTCCATGTACATAACATGCTTCTATGTGCTGTCATTACAGTAGCAAGGGGTGTAAGTATACTGTATGGGATGCCTGAGTATACATGGCTAGTACAACAATCTTTTCTCTTTGTATGTGTTTCATACATGGGTAGTATCCCAGGTTATATGCAGTCACACTTGCATGTATTGTATCATTACATTACTACTTTTAACAGTGCTTTTCCAAGTAAGAGTAGATTGCAGATTGTAGTACTGAAACCATACACCCCTGCATGCAAAGCTGGACTCTGGGTACTTCCTATTGTGTTCTTGGTGTGTGAGCTGTATGTTATTAAGTATCTGCTATTGGATATTGATCTGATATATGGATATTAACTGTAGACTGCTATGTGTTTAGGACATGCCATTGAGGGTTGCTGTCATGTAGTAATGGCATACCTATCAGTGTCAGACACCTATCTGTCAAAACATTCATCATAATGCATAACCTGTTGGCTAGCTGATTTCTGTCTGTCCTCTGTACAGATGTGCAGATGCCAGTTATCCATCTTGGCTGCTTACAGGCAATCTATGATTGACTGACACTGACATGTCTGCCCAGCTGTGTTATGAATGCCACAGCTAGGAAACCCCACCTTGTATGCACCACATGCAATGGATACCTCAACCAGACTACCACAGTCAACAGAACATGCTTGGGTACAGGTCTCCAACCCAGACACTGGCCATGTTATGTAATATATGTTGCATACTTGTCAATTGTAGCACCTCCCTGGCCTTCTGCAAGAGAAAACCAGATGATTGGATGTTGAATTTAACTGTCACCCTGGGGATCACTCATGTGGCATTGGTTGATAGATGGCCTGCTGACAAATGTCAGGTGGCATGATACCAGTGTACCCACATGCCCTACTCTTCTCATCTCTCCATGGACATTAGCCTGGTACACACCTAGGAACACCTGCACCTATGCACCCCAGTACTGACAAATGTGTCAGTGGGCATTATTGAGAATAACAGTGTCTGTGTGTCTGTAAAATTGTAGCTGACAATACCCTGAGGACCTTCTCACCCACTACACCCACCATTGCCATGCTTAGAAATGGCTGCTGCTGTAATTGATGTTAAATGTATCTTGTTATACTCTTCACCCTATGGGCTACCTGGAGCTTGCAGTACCAGCATAACACTGTTCTACAAATCATTAGATAGGTGTGGGTTACCCTCTGAGTATTGGCAAGTATGTGTATGTGTGTGAGTGTGTATATTTGTAGGAGACAGCATTCTGGGGCCACATTCTCCAAATACAATAAAGCTTGCCATACATTATAAGGGATAGTGATGTTGCTGACATTAGGAATGCCATGACAAACCCTCACCCTACCATCCCTGTGGCATGTGCAATAAATGCCTATTCTTGTAGTAGCACTGATTAGATAGACAAGGTTTGTATTGCAGTCCTGGTCAATGTGTGATTGTGGGTATGTCAGAGCATTATCATGGGTTTCAGTGAGTACAATATCCAATGTGGGGTGTGGGGGCTGGGTATACTGTCTTTACACCATGGTACCCCCAGTACAAGTCACAAGCCCCACAGTACGAGGACCGCTGTCACCATAAACCATACAGGTAACTGATTACACTATCCAGTCCAATGATGCATGTGCTGTGTGCAAATTCTCTGTAACAGAATGGACTCACTGACAAGGTAGTTAGCACTGCTAAACCCAGGTCTATCAGATGTGTCTATGACTGTTATGTGTTTGTCAATGTGTATATGACAGTATGTCCTAATATGTATTGTTCATTAACACCCAGTACATCCCCCATTACCATACTGTACAAGGCCTGGTGATGTTCTTCACTTAACAGGAAACTCAGGACACACCTCAACCTAAAAGCTCTGTGGTGTGTGCAATTAAAGCCAAACACATTAGTAGCAATAAGTACCTAGGTAAGGGTTCTGCTCACAGTGTTGCCAAGTAAGTGTGTGTGTATGTGAAGGGATCTACTTCAGTTTGCAGAAAATATATGTCCCAGGAGATCATTTATCCAAGAACTAACTGGCTAAATGTAACATTTAAAAAAAAATCATCTTGTTGAAATACATTCAAGCATAACTAGTAGTGGATGTGTACATGCCCTCTTCACCACTGTACAGCAATACAGGAGTTGGTATATATACATGGGTGTGGTTGTTGTGGCCACAGCCACACATATTGGGGTTATTGTTGTGGGTATCCCCCCGCTTAGTATGCTGTTATACTGCACAGTTTATTTTAACAGGTTAAGTAGTTGTTAATCATACTATGTGTGGTTCTACACCACCCTACACCCTCCAAAGTGGGAGGCTGTACCACCCACACCAGCACACCTTTGTTTACCAACTCCAGGATTGCACTACATTGGGGAAGAGGACATATACCCTGCCAGTACCATTGTCAATGACATTAAACTAGCAAACTGATTATTTCCTGATGTGATGTTCTGGCAATTTGGTCTGGGTGGAATTACATAGGCCAAAATGAGTTCACTGTAAAATTAGTACATTCATGTGAACAGTATTCTCTGTGCATTGCATCAACACCAAAGCCTTTGTGTGTGTGTGTGTGTGTGTGTGTGTGTGTGTGTGTGTGTGTGTGTGTGTGTGTGTGTGTGTGTGTGTGTGTGTGTGTGTGTTATTCATGGACATTTGGTATGTGCCACACAGTACACTTACAATTGTCCAGTGTAGAAGAGCTGCTGACATCAGCCACCATGCACTCACCTGTATACACCCTTCAGACCTATCAGCCTTGTGGCACAAATAATAACTGTTTTACAGACCTGTTACCTGTGCCCAGCTGTACCCGGGATATGATACAGTCAATGTGTTACCAGAGTGCTACACCCCTTGTATGACAGGACAGTAGATGGACATACTGCTGACACACAGACACCTAGAACACAAACAGAATACATTATGGTGACCACAATCAGTTGGTGTTAATAACAGCTATAATGCATCATGGCTGGATATCTACACACCCTGACATGTAAGCATTAATCATTCTAGCTGAAAACATGTTCAACAGCATTACATTGCTAAACCTTAGGGCATTCACCCTGTGCATCAGAACCATATCAGCATGTCCCTGCATCGATGGTATGGATAACAGGGATGTGGCTTGGTATCATCATATGCACAGGGTGTTTTGGCAGGTTTGCCAGAGGCCTAGGCTGAGCTGTTTGGTTGACATAATGTGTGTGGGTTAGATGGTTCTTTATTAAATGGGCTGTGCAGATGTGGTGTGTGTAGGTATGTAGGTGCCCTAGCTGTGTTGGTGAAGTTTGTGTGTATGCATGCACACATGTCTGCCATGTGGCTGCCCTATACAGGGGTTTGTTGGACAGCTGCAGACTGTACATGGCAGGGTGTACAGTTCACTGTCTCTGGCCACGGGCATGGGAACTGTGCCTACCAGGTGTTTCACGGGCACTACCAGGCAGAAGCCCAGATATGTTACTCTCCCCTGATGATGGCAATTGCCCACTGGATCTGCATCCCTGTTGGGACTGGCCAGGACTACGTGCACAAGGCCTGCTGCATTGTGGTGTGGACTGCACCCACCTGCAGTGCTGTTGCTGGTAATGCCACTACGGGAGTGGCCGTGAGTTGTTGGACATCCACGTAGACATCCACCTGTTGATGCTGCTGACCTACGTCCATGTGGCCACTACTTTACTCCCACCACATGCTCTACCACAGACACCACATGGTTGAGGAGTCCCCCCATCTCACCCAACCGTCTATCCAGGACCTCTGCAAAATAACGGTGGTCACCTGCAAGAAAACGGATGTTGTCAAGTACAGCTGAATGACCTGCCCTCTGGAGTCTCAGACTCTGGTGTAATGTTCCATACATGCCTGTGCCTCCATGATGGCCCAAAACATATGTCTGGTGACATCTGCTGTGGCACTACTGCTAGGGGCATGATGGCCAGCAGCCCTCCTACGAGCACCCCTGTACATCTGCCTGTGTATTACCTTGCCGGTCATCCAGTTATGGCTGGTGTATACAGACACACTTGCCATAGTCCCCACACTGTCATGTCTCATGCCAGCACCTGCCAACTTTCCCTCATCTATGGCCACTGGTGATTGGGTATGTATGTGTATTGAGACTTATTGCGGGGATGGGGTGGATAAAAGTGGGATGTCAACAGATGGCACAGCTTCAGCCCCTAAAAACATTGCCTGTGCCTCACCATGCCTAGCATCGTTGTCAGAGTCTGTATGGACACTAACATCAGTTTGCCTGCAAGAGGGACACTGACCCACCTAGCCACCTGTGACGGGCAAACAAAAAATGTAATTTAGGACCTGTACATTATGGTTTACCTCTACACACACTCACACAGAAACACACACACACACACACACACACACACACACACACACACACACACACACACACACACACACACACACTTATAGGTGAGGTGGCACAAAGATATTACACAGACCTCTCATTACCCAGCAGTCAACATGGATGACATGTGGCACTCAACAGCATGCACTACAGCCATAATCAATCCTTGTTACCAACATTATACACCTCTGTGATGTATATGTTGTGTTAGTAGGTGATGCCCCTTCCCTTAGAACCCACTGCACTCATGTACACAGTATTGCTGTGCATCTGTACAGCACACTGGCATGTACTGTGCACTATACCTCACGAGTGTACACACCATTGCTGAATGTGTATATGTGTGGCAGTTATGTTTGTTCTGTTGCTCACAGTCCTTATGTGTTTGTCTGACACATACCTGGGATGATAGGAGGACTGATGTTAATAGTTAATGCCTGACCTCTGATTTGCAGATCTCATCAGCAGTGCATGTATGAGCAATAAAATCTGATTACACTGACAACCTTCAAAGCTTAATGTGGATATGAGGAGTGTACACACCCTTGTTGACATGCCAGCCTCTTCCATGGTATGCAATGGGGCCACAATACTGCATATGTTAACATTACACACACCTGATATGTGACATATGACCTGTGCAATCCAATGCAGTATCAAACAAATGTGTTAGTCGTGCAGATGCTGAATGAGATGCATACAATATGTGGGTTGCATAAGTGGGCACACCCTTAACACAATGGTTTGTTGCAGCACCTGTTAAGTGAACTACGGCAGTCACTATTCCTGGAAGGGGTATACTAGCATGGCCCATCTTCACTTGCCATTATTTGGTCACTCCACCCTACAAATGTCCCCCAACTCTGCCGGTTTGCAAGGTCAGCTCATGTGCACAGCCCTTGAAGGTCATACAGTAGCTTCACTATTGCTGTGGAGTCAGGGTTATGTCTGACACAATTCATGACCTTTACTGTGTTCAAATACAGCCATTCTTACCATGCTTTGGATGTATGCTTCAGTTCACTGTTGTGTTTCAGGATGACACCCCTCCCCATCCTCAGCCTTATTGCAGATGCTTGACAAATATGAGCAACACATAAGTGTTATTTTACAGTGTTCCAAATTCCAAATGCCATGTCTACTGGCCTAGTTCCTGCTAATGAACAGCAAACCTAAAGGTGTACACTGGCACCAGCAAGGTAAAAATGGGGATGGTGGCCTTGAGGTGGAGTGAGGTATTGCTTGTGCACCGCACGTATCTTTATGAATACTGTCTGTAGGTTTCAGCCTTGGTCTCATGACACCATTACACATTGCAACACATGTCTTTGGGAGACTTGATATCATGCGTATGCTGTCTGTAGAGAGCTCTGGATTATGTTGCTTGTGGAACAACTCTTCCATCTGATTACCCTAACCCATAGGCCACACATATGCAGATACCAGGAGATTTTCAACACAGGTACTGCACAGGCAGTACTTGCTAGACATTCCTGCAAGTTCTTTACTGTTGTGCATGTTCCTGGCCAGCCTCCATGACTAGTTTGCAACATGTGTTGTCATCTGTTTTGGATGGGCATCTATTTATTTTCAACAATAATGTTGTCCCATACTTTATACACACATACATGACTGTCTGCACTATTTGCGATGGTATATGCAATGGTGAGGCAAGGGTACTTTTCCTGCTCCTGAGTGCTGCCTTTCAGATATGGGATCCATTTCATGGTTTCTAAGATGTATGCAAGCCATGGCTGCCTGTGTTGCAGGTGAGTGAGAAAATGTCATGGACATACTTCTTGGACAGCAGACCATTACTTGGTGTGACATTGAGGCCCTGTACTTGATGGAAGGTCTGTACTCAAGAAGAGTGAATGCTGTCAGTACCTCACAAGCTGCTTCCACAATATGTTATTTGGAGTGGGTGCACACACATGCTTCCACTGTATGCTAAGGTATGTATTCCCCATATTTGCTGTCCTACCATAGGTTTCCATATTACACATTCATTGCTCATGTTAGGATCATATTACAGGTTGTAAAAGGTGTGGAATGTGGTATTGTGATTTGCCGTTGTTTAGATCACGAACAGTTGCCATTGTAATAGTGGTGTATACACTGTTGTAGCCACTGTATAAGGGTAATGTTTCAGACATGTCCCTATTGTAGGCCATTTATCCCACCATTATGTTCATCTCTGTCGACACATCTTGCACTGACAGGTTGTTAGGTATACTGCATAACTCTTACATACCCTTCAGATATGCCACCATGGTGACCAGTGTGGTGCAGTGCAGTTAACAGCAGCAATAAGTGAACATGTACAGCATGCATTATGGGTAGGTCTGTTACAGGTGTGCATGGAAAATAGCATGGCCATAACATGGCCGGTGTATTGACAAACCTGAACAAAACAACTCCATACTCACCAGCTACAGGCTGCTGCCCCAGTTGTATACCAGAGGGACCTAAATAGTTGTGTGAGAGACAAAATGTTAGTAGCCACACCTATGGCATTGGTACAAGGTGGGAGCAGCATTTCAGCACATCAGCAGTACAGACCCACAATACTAGAGATTATGCACATCTGTTCATTACTACACTGTAGCAACAGACTATCTTATCTGACATATGCATGTTGAGACTTTACAGATGAAAATGGATAAGCAACAGAGGTCTACAAATGTGCCCTGGGGGCCTTACCTGCATGCTCCTCATCCATTGTGTGGGTGGCACCCACCTCCACAATGCTGTCTTCAGCTTGCTGGCTTGGCTGGTGGGTGGGTGCCCCAAGGCTGGTGATGAGCTCCTCAGCATGTGTCAGTGGGGGCTGGATGGCATGACACTTGCCTGTGACTAGCTGGCCCTCCTAACTGAAGTGGTACGCTGATGGACATGGCGGATCAGATCCGTGCAGCAATGCCGCACCTGCTCATAATTGCAGTTGTGCAGACCAACATCATTTACCCTGTGGACGAGCTCATTCCACAGGTTGGTCCTCTCCTGCAGATCCTGGGCCCTGCGGCTGAAGAGGATGGCATGATGAACTATGAGGAACTGGATTATAGGATCATTTTCAAGGGGTGTGTATGCTGACAGGCTTTCCTGGGACACTGTAACTGGAAGACATAAACAGGAAAAAGGGTCAGGGACCTCATAACAGTTGTCCACGTGCACATCAACAGTGGGTATTGCTTCCAAATAATCCAGACTATACCATGACACTGCAAGTTATCATGGCTTGTACATCTTGTATTACACTCCTGGCCCGGACCTATCCAGTTCCCCCAATGTTGGACACTTAATGGCATAATCCACTACACATCATTCATTTCTGTGTAGAGGGATGACAGTGGCCATCTTCCATGTGGATGGTGTGTGGATGGTGGTATTAGTGTGTTTGACTGTAGTGTATGATGGGACTGTGAGCACATGCCTGTGTTAATGTAGGAGGAAAATGTGATGTTTTCATGCCTCATGGAGACTTGCTGTTGTCGCCATCAGTCGGCATTATGTCCATGCTCACCATTGATGTGGACAGGAGTGTGGGTGATGTGCATATCCCCCTGTACTACTGTTGTGGACAGGGTGTCACTGTTCCCGCCTGTCCTGTCTGATGCAGGTGGCCTGTATCCATGGCATGTGTGTTTGAGGTGAGATTCACCTCCAGTACAGGTTGACTTGTGTTACTGGCTCTGAGACTGCATACATATGTGTAGACATGGTTGCAACTGGCCTTGGTGGTTTGCATATGTCTGATTTCTAGTCATAGTCAGCCTTACAGGAGGCCACCTGTGAACCCACATGCTTGCTCAGATAGCAGTGCACTTGCTTCCAAGTTGTGTCTGCACCTATGTGTCCCTGTACAGCCACTAAAGAAACCTATTATGTGCTTTGTGTCTTGGTGGTGTCCACCAAAGGAGATTAATCTATTGTTGGTGAAGGATGGTTGTACAGGTAAGGTACTGCTGATTCCATATAGCTACAGTGGATATGAAGTGTACACACCCCTGTTACAATGCATGGTACTTGTGCAATTGGAACATGACCCCAAAAAAGCACATGTCAACACAATCCCCACCTGTGATGTGTCCTATAGCCTGCTCAGTTCAATAGGGAACATGACAACCTGTCCTGTCGAAGCATATAGGTTCATAGGTGTGTACTAGGCTAATGGCCTTGGAGCCTTTACAAGCCTAGCCCATAGGATTACCCTGGCATCGTGCCACCTGACCTGAGTTCCCAGTGCCTCTGTCGAGTAAAGACACTGGATTGATCCCTGTGGTGAATTTTCTATTTCCCATCCACTCATCAAGATTTGTCTTGAAGAAAGCCATCGAGGTGCTCTGCTTGACAAATATGGAAAGTCTATTCCATAGCATGGGCAGTCTCTGGATTATGAACCTGTCCCTCCAGCATATGGGAAGTAATACTCAGTACAGTAAGCCAAGTGAATGTATGTGTGCACACCCTAACACTGGTATATTGTGTAAACACCTGCTGAGATGATTATATCATCCAGTTGTCTTGGTTTGTACTCTAATGTCATATCACATTTTGACTTGGCAATGGTTGCTCACCTTCCATGAAACAGCTTTGTTTCTTTTTAAATAGAATTTTACAGGTTATGGGTCACATTTGAGGTGAGAAATGTTTTGACATGACTTCCTGTGGTCTAATTGGCATACAGCACACAGACCTGGCATTCCAACAGGGGTGTGTACGCTTTAATATCCAGTGTATATGGGTGTTGCTATATCTGTTAGTGGTAGGCATGGACAGTGGGTCATAACACAGTTGTACACTTCTCTGATTATTATGTGATAAGCAAGCCTACTGTAGTACCCATATCGGTGTCATGGCAATGCAACAATCAGTAGGAGTACACATTTTATTTTGTTGTATGCAGTGACAGTGTGGGTGTTGTCCCTTTACCTTTCCTGTATGGAAGACATCCTTGCTGTGTGTGGGCAGCAGTGTTACAGACAGCAGGTAGATATACCCCTTACAACAGGGCTTGTGCACACAGGCCAACTACATGTTTGTATAAGGTTCCAGACCTAGGGACAGTGTGTGAGCATTGCTGTTATATGCATTGAATACTGCTACTTTTACAGGGTTTGTCTGTACATGCTAGTTTTGCATGGAATGCAGTCTGCCTGCATAGCTCTCAGCTGTGTGCCTATCCACATGATGGTCGGAGGATTGGCTGTTATGTTTTGTCTGTTCCCCTCACAGGTCTTACCCCTGACATATCAGTGCCATTCCTTCCATTGATTGCTATCAGTGCATGGCAACATCCATTTCTATTTCTGACTTCATATTCCTGAGTAAGGGTATGTTGCAACCAATCCTGTAACACCAGCAACTTTCACAGTATATAACATCAATATTTCAAATACAGCCCTGTGTTTCAGCCTCTGTCCTCCACCTATATACCAGGCTCTGTCCAGATGTCATGGAGTAGAAGGTTGATAGTTAATGGTCTATCATTATTTAGTGCTGACATTCCTGCTATCATTCCAGTGATGTTGTGGACTCCCACACAAGTTGTGGGGTAGGGTCCATATATAGCAGGACTACAGCTGATCAAAACATATGTGACCCTGTACTGTCTGAAGGTCAGTGTATGGAGAACACTGTTATATGCCCTTGTAAGACATTTTATGGGACAGCGGTATTAAATGTTTTTAACCTAGGCTGTTACAACATGTGAGGGATATTAGTAATAAGAAAAATTAAGGTATATGGCTGTACATTTTCATATGTTTCACCATGGTAACAGTGGTGGGCTAGACCTTACTGTCTTGCACAAAGTTCTGTTTGTCAGTGTGATAGTGACGTTTTAAGTTAAGCATTATGTAATGGATATATTTACATTGTGACAACTGATACATTTCCCCCTAGGGGGTTGAGTACAGAGTGTAATTGGAGGCTGTTGAACTACATCTGTAATTAAGAGTTGATTGATTCTCATCTTCAAGGCAAGTGTGTTTTTCACTGCTGTACTACTTGAAGGCTTTGGCCTAGACAGCAAAGTATGTTATGTTTTGCAGATTACTGTATCATATGTTTTCTTTGAGAGGTGCATTAATCAGTTATTATGTATTTCAAACACCTAAATGCTATAAGGAATGGCATAAACAACTGAACTAGTACACAAATAAACATTTATATGCATGCAAACTGAGTGTGGTGTCATGTCCTTTGCATTGTGTGTGGGTATATGTTTCATGCAATAATTCTCATTTGTAGGAAAGAATAAGACACTGGCCATTTGAAAAGGTGGAAACTGTAGGAATAATGGCTGTTTGATATGTTGTGCACCCTCTATATATACTCTCTTTATATATCTATAAGTATTTATATATTTATATATGTATGTGTGTGTGTGTGTGTGTGTGTGTGTGTGTGTGTGTGTGTGTGTGTGTGTGTATGTGTGTGTGTGTGTGTGTGTGTGTGTGTGTGTGTGTGTGTGTGTGTGTGTGTGTGTGTGTGTGTGTATGTGTATATATATATATATATATATATATATATATATATATATATGTGTGTGTGTGTGTGTGTGTGTATATGTATCATTAGAATGTTTAGTGCTTCCAGATTGTACATTCCCTAAGGTAGACTGACTGTTCTGCATGATATGTTAGAGAAATCATCCCAACCTCTTACAGCTGAGATGGCTTACTGGTAACTTGTTGTGGCTATGTTGTGCAGGGTCCTGAGTTCAAGTTTTGCAAGTGCTAGTTATTTTGTTGCAAGGCAGATCAGTTCAGTTGTGGAGGAAGGGATAATGGCAATAATTACAAGAGATCCCAATTATGGGCCCCTTCACCCCCATTTACAGTGCCTTTGGTCAATGTTTTGCAGTGAGAGGTTCAGAGTGTGGATCCGATGTCCGAATGCAATATATATATATATATATATATATATATATATATATACACAGACATGTATGCCTACATACATACATCAAAAAAGGAAGCAAACCACAACCTTAAACCAACCAGTAAATGAACAATAAAGGTTGTAAGGAAAGTCACCAGGATGACCACGGCAAGAAAAAAGGTTTATTCAAACCCCAGCACAGCTGGTGTTTTACTGTGCTGTGCTGTGCTGGGGTTTGAATAAACCTTTTTTCTTGCCGTGGTCATCCTGGTAACTTTCCTTACAACCTTTATTGTTCATCTACATATATACATATTTCCGTATAATATATATATATATATATATATATATATATATATATATATATATATATATATATATATATATACATATACATATATAAATACATTTTCTCTACTGTTGAATGACTGTGCTGCATGATATGTTTGAGAAATAGTGTTCAGGGACCGGGGTTCCAGACTTGCAAGAGCTGAATATTTTGTTGCTGGTCAGAACAAGGGCTGTTAGATACAGAGTGATTAAGTCACTTTTAAGCAGTTGTAAGCATGTTTGCATGGATTTGCACAATGGTAAGCAATGCTAACTTCCAGTTAAATATGCTTACAATTAGCCTGAAAGTGTCTAATCTGTGTGGGCACTTCTTAGCACCACGAAACAGGCTTACTCCCACTTACTACTGTTTAGAAGTGCTTACTCCCGCTTACCCTCATGCTAATTTCTTTAAAAGAAAAGAAAAAAGGGTGATAAGAAAGTGATAAAAAAAGGGATCACAAAGAGGGAAAGACAATAGGGAAAGTAGCTAGGGATGTTCAGGATGGCAGAAGAGAAGGTCCATAGCTGTCCATTTCTTCTACAGCAACAGCTGTGTATATATACTGAATTTGGAGGTAGATTTGGACACTCAAACCCCTGAGAGAGGGGTGAGGACAACAGTAATGTGTTGTGAAGCCAGTTAGACCAGATTACATGTGTCTAGTGGGCACGTGTGTGAAATGGACAGCTATGTATGGGCGAAAATTTTTCTTTTGGAAACAGATTGTCCTTTTTTTTTCTTTTTTTTTTTTTTTTAAGGTGAGAGTGGGATGTTGGGGAAGAATAGTAGGTATATTTGGGGACTTAGGTTGGGTAGGAAGACAGACAAGACAGATAAGACAGCATACAGGGGTGGTATAGGACACGTGGGGGGTAAGCACCTTGGATGGAGAGGGGTGTTTGGAAAATGGAAGCCCATGCGCCGCCAAATGGAAACAGTGAGACTGAGGTCCCCACCCATGGGCAGTCACCACTGCACCTTCACGGCCTCAAAGATGGCTATGCTTGGGCTGAGCAGGAGGTACAGGCAGACCCTCTAAATGTGCCACATGGCCATCAAGCTGGTGTAGCAGATCTCTAAACTCCCTTCAGAGCTCGCTAGGCAACAATCCCCGGACCTGACTTTGGGTGACAGGATCCTGTCCACACCTGAGCCCATCTCCTGAGGTGGTTCCACCCAAAGGTGGTGCAGGACCAGCAGACGAGGACATCCCGGGGTGGGTCCCAGTCATGCTGGGGCCCGGTGCCACGGCCAGATGAGGTGGGAGAGGTGGGTCCGCTGGGACCAGCCTTTCCAAATGTGCTATGGTGTTGCAGTTTTAGAACATACGTGGGTTAGTAATAGTCAACACAATCCAGGATTAGTTATAACAGCATGCATAGATATTCCCATTAACCCCAAACACCATATTTGGAATAGTTGCATAGCAAACAGAACACATGCATATATGGAAGCACAGTGGCCATTACAATGGCATGCAGGTTACATTATTAGTGACAGGCCAGCAGTGATAGTATTTCAACATGGAACATTAATAGAAACACATTTCAATATTTGTTGAACAATAGGACATATGTTCCATCAGTAGGTTTGGTGTACACATACCCATTGATTTGTGTGTTTAGATTATTGTTGTAGATATGGTTGGGGGGAGATGTCAATTAACAACTTATATATCTTTGCAGTACTCACAACTTTAATGATTATTGCTATACTCATTACTCTACAGGTATTATTACAATACCCTATGGCCTTGGTTTGGACAGTGGTATGTTTGTACACAGTGTATACTTCAACTGTCTTATAGCTAAATTGTACATCTCTTACCTGATAGATCTGTGCAGGGAATGTTTGTTAACACTCCCTGACTGTTTCTACACATATTCCCAGATTCTGAGTTAATATTATGCACATACCTCTCAATCTCTTAATGCACACACTCTGGACAAAGCTTGACAACATGGGGGTACAAATAGGGACATATTTTGAATATTGCTCTCATAAACTTGGAGAGTTGCTAGGGTAACAGGATTTGTTTTAATATACATTTTCTGAAAGTTTTGATATCTGAAAATCAAATGTATGCCATTATTTAGTGACTACAATTCTGAGATCATCCCACTGATTTGTCAGGGGGACAAAGGAACAGGTGAAAATATGAGCCAATTATCTGGACATTCTGCAAATATCTTTTCAGTTGAGACGTATGATTATGCATACAGCTTACTACCACTCCTAGGATTAGAACCATGGCTGTATCTGCTAAAAATACAACAATTTAAGTTTCATCAGAGTGTGCTATTTGGACATTGCTGTCTATTCCTTTGGTGTTTTCTGTCTAAGTCTCTCTTGGTCGTACAATCTGACCTTGTAATTACAACAGTCTTATACAGACATTCCTAGACATATTTTTATGTAGCACAGTGTGAGAAACAGTGGCTGACACAACAGTACTATTCAGATAACAGATGTTGGTAAATGCTACATGTCAGTCCATACAATACCAGAGTAAACACTACTAGTCCAGGATTTAAATCTTTATTGCCAAGCAGTTACAGTTCTTATCTGACAGACCTGTGGGAGGAGTGTTTGTTAACACTACCTGACAGTTTCTACACATATTCCCAGATTCCTAGTCAATATTATGCACATACCTCTCAATCTCTTAATGCACACACGCTGGACAAAGCTTGACAAAATGGGGGTAAAAATAGGGACATATTTTGAATATTGCTCTCATAAACTTGGAGAGTTGCTAGAGTGTCAGGATTTGTTTTAATATGCATTTTCTGAAGGTTTTGAGGTCTTCAAATCAAATGAATGTCATTATTTAGTGACTACAATTCTGAGATCATCCCACTGATTTGCCAGGGGGACAGAGGAACAGGCAGAAAATATGAGCCAATTATTTGGACATTCTGCAAAAATCTGTACAGTTGAGACTTATGATTATGTATACAGCTTACTACCACTCCCAGGATTTGAACCATGGCTGTGTCTGCTAAAAATACAACAATTTAAGTTTCATCAGAGTGTGCTATTTGGATATTGCTGTCTATTTCTTCAGTGTTTTCTGTCTAAGTCTCTCTTGGTTGTACAATCTGATCTTGTACAGTCTTATACAGATGTTCCTAGACATTTTCTGTGTAGTACAGGGTAGGTAACAGTGGTTAACACAACATTACTATTCAGAGAATGCAACACTAAATGCCATACAATATCAGAGTAAAAACAACCAGTCCAGGATTTAGAACTTTTATTGCCAGGCAGTTACAGTTTTATTTAAATATGACCTATATGGGACTATTACTGTCATATTGTCTGGTTTATTCAGTACAACCCATAAACACTTTTTATACTGTCAGGTGACTTTCTACTACTTTATATTTATTTGGTATGACTAGTACAAGCAGGATTGTTATTCAACAGACTCATGACGCAGGCTTTGCAACCTACTAGCATGGGATTCCTGATTCACAGGCCGCTCAGTTGCAGCTGTAAAGGAAATAGAGAAATATTTAGGCATACCTATCCATCACATATACAGGCTGGACATTAGTAAACAGTTATTGGTATGACTACTTAAACACTACTGGGACAGTACCCCTCTGCCTTGCTTCTTGGACCCACTCGTCCAAGAGCTCCCACTTCCTCTGCTTCAAGTCGGCATAGTGGTGCCAAACCTGCTCACCAGTCCGAGGCATACTAGTGGCACTGATGAGATCATGGGCAAGAGGTTTCCAGGCTTCAGCTTTATATTGGGAGCCCTGGTACTGGCCCTGCAGCAATCTCTCATCATGGTTTTGTACCAGGAGTCCTACCATGACCTTGGACTCATGTATGCCCCAGCGCTGCGCCTGGAAGCGCATGCCCTCGCCAACTCCTGCCATACTGCCTACAGTGGGAAGCTGCAACCAGTTGTGAGCTGTATTCCTGCCTGTGGGGTTTAAATATGACCAATTTCCCACCCTTTGCCATGATTGGAAGGTTTTGAATTTGTTGAGCTAAACTAAGCTACGGGCAAACCTGCTTAGCTAAGTTTGGCAGGACATAAAGGGGCAGATTCAGCATTTCTTAACAATGAGCAAATCTACTTAGCTGGGCTATTCATTGCTTAGTATTCATATGTACAAAATGCTTACACCCAGTCAGCAAAGCTGTGCAATGCTTAGCATTGCTTATTTTTTATTGTATAAACTATCTCTTGTATGGGATTGATTCATCATTCATTACATATTATACCCCCCAATGTGCTTTCATTACATTTATTTATGTGTGACTATACTGTATGGGGCACATGTGTTTATATGGGGGTTTCACATCTTTATTAAACTGACACCTCACATCTGGATCTACTACAGTACTCTGGTTAACAAATCTATCTTATGTAGTAGCTAATCATTAAAAAAATGTTTATGTACTGGTTCACATGTAAAATGCAAATTGATTACAGTGGGAATCACACTGGGAATGGCTGCTTGCAAAGCATATGCTCTAACCACTACCCTATTGCAGTACTGCTTATGTTGGATATCTCTTGCTGATTAACTTCTTGTGCTGTTTAAGCTGGACTAAGCATTGCTAAGCAACAGGCACATCCGCGCAGCTACACTTAAACTTTATTACATGTTTAAAAAAAAATTATCTGTTGTGTTTTTTTATTTGTACCCTTCAAAATATCCATGCTAATGCTGAACCTGTTATTCTATCAACTTTCTGCTTTGTGGGACAGTTGTCCCTTTAGACTTTGTCCACATTCCTTACTCTAATGGGTTGGGAGGTGTGCGCTATGTGCTTATGCTCAATGTGTTATTCTAACAACTTTTGTCTTAGTGGGGACAATTGTCCCTTTTGGCTTTGACCAGATTTGTTATCCTGATGGGTTGGGGGTGTTACGAGCCTTCTCGCTTATTTTAAATTGCCAAAAGGCAATTCTGAAGTGCAGGGGGTGTGTATATTGTGAGAGCTCTGCTCTCAGATACACCCCCTGCGCTCGTACATGGAACTGTGTCCATTTTACAGCACAGCAGCACGCCTTCATCCATATGCATGGCGTGTTTCAGTGCTGAGCAGGAATGGTCCCTGCTGTGCAGGAATAACTTTTTCCTGCACGGCTGCTTGCTGAATCCGGGGGCAGGAGTGCTACAGTCTGATGTATACATGTGGATTATGGTACTATACACTCCAACATAAATGTTAAGTCACTACAAATATATCTCACAATGGTATCACATAGCTATATGTGACTGAGAAAAGGCATGCAGTGTCATATATTCCTGCCCTCAGTACCGTTCAGCACAGTCCATTCGCAAGAAGCCAAACATCTATGAGAAAAGATACACTGATGCATAATACTGGAAGTCATAGAAATCAGCTGGCTGTGTTTCATTTGTATAGGAATCAGAGAAATGGCCCACAGTTTTTGCTAATAATCCTATAGCTAGCAATTGGTGGCTATTGAATTGAAAAGTGTGAAAAAAATAAAGTAAGGTAACAACTTGCATTTTAAAAGTAATGGAGAATCAGGCAAATCCAATGACGTTAATATTATTGTAAAAAAGATACTGGTTTTATTATAAGTTGAAGAATATATAAAACTGCTGTATGTTGATGTCAATCACAGGACTGGTAAGTGTTAAATGTCACTTATTACTCGTGCATACATGGCTGTGTAAAATGTACAGGAAACTTAAGGGGACAGAACATTGAACACTTATTTTTTTGCTACTCAGTTTCTGAGAAATACATGATCATATTGAAAATGATGGACACTTGTACTGGTGCACTGATTTATAGCTGATGCTATATAGCTCCTCTGCAATCATTCATTATGACTGGTTTTAGTGTAAAAAATGTTTACAGTTAATTGAAATATGTGTGGAAATATGCATTACTTTATTAATGTAGGAATGTTATCTGCTGTTATGAGATTGCAATGAAATTAACAAAACATTGCTTTCATTCAGTATGTTAATGCCCGGTATGCTTTTGGCTTGAACTTAGGTCTCAGGAGTCTTTTTTTAGGTCACAGTTAGCATGCTTTGGTGAATGACTTACATTTGAAGAATGCCAATGTGTATTAAAGCATTTACTTTGGAGTGTCATGCTGCAAGTTTGAGGAGTACATTTCATTGACTGAGTTGGAAAAAGTGACAATGATATGGTAGGACATGCAGAAGCAAAGGCTACTGAGTTGCCCATTGCAGTACCAGTGGTGGACCTCCTACACTGAACCCTTTAAAAACAGATCAGGAAGATGGGGAGAAGGTGTGGCACCCATGCCATGGCCCAGCAATCAAGGAGCCTCAATCCTCACCACCAGGAAAGGATAACAAATACACACAGTAAAGTGCAATTTCCCTTAAGAGCACACAGAGATCATAGTTAAAAGGGTGTCCAATTATTACTGTGCAATACTATTATCCAATTGGTAGATGTGACTAAACAGTCAAGCTTATTTGGAGTGACTTGGACAGTAAACTCTATAAATATGCAATGTACTCTAGAGCTTAAATTATCTCTACACAAACCAGCCACAGTTAAAAGGTTTTAAAATATTTAATAATAAATAATTAAAAACCACAAGACAATACTTTCTGCTACAGTCTGTGCTGGTCAGGAGTTCAGAGATCACACAGAAATACTTAAAATAAATCAGTAGTACAGTTCTGACTTCACAGAAAAAAACACTTAGTCGAAATTTTCTAGTTCTAGATATCTCTACAAGAAAACACAAGTCTAAGATAACTTACATGTGAGGAAGAGGCAGTGCTGTGAGTTGGATGATCCAGACATAAATGCTTAATGCCTTCTGATTCTCTATGTTTTAATTGCTATTGCAGTTCTGATAAACATTATATCATCATTTTACACTTTCCTGGTGTTCCCAGGCTACACATTAACTGCATTTACATTCTTAACATCTCCCTGTTGTTATCTTGCAGCTGGTCAGGAACAGAGCAATAAAAATACTTTTGCATGTTTAAATCTAGCAATTTAACGTTTGGTTAGAACAATAGAAATAATTTCTTCATCTGGAATTTTCGGCATCACTGCTACTTCAAAGGGTCACCACATGCTTTACTTTGGTCAGTAGAGTGCACTGTTGTCACATTTATTTCCTTTAAAAAGACAAGCTTGTATTTCAACATTCATATTTACAAATGATAGAATTATCTGCACAATTCTATCTGGCTAGGCTGGCAGCCTTCATCCATCTCTACCAGTCTTCACATTTATCCCTCCCAGAGAACTCAAGCTAGTTTTTCATGAGACCTTGAGAAACTCTGCTTGAGAGGGTTGGGTCTATCTGAGTGTACCTCACCCCATTCCCTGCTTTGAGAGCCCATCTACATTGGCATCACTAACCCCACTGTGGTGCTGCACTGATATATCATATGCTTGCAACCCTAGGCTCCATCTTAGAAAGTTGGCATTTTGCTGGCTAGCTCAGTTTAACCATGTTAGGGGGTTGTGATCTGTCATAACAGTGAATTTCCTTCCATGCAGATAAGGCTGAAGTTTCTGCAATGCCCAACACTATGGCTAGACATTCCTTTTCTACAGCTGCATATCATTTCTCCCTGGGTTGGAGCCTACAACTGAGATAAACCACTGGGTGCTCTTCTCCCTCTGAAGAAATCTGGCTAAGTACAGCCCCCACCCCATGGTTCAAAGCATCAACCTGCACAACAAATTATTTGCTGTAATATGGACTGGCTAACACATGGCGTTCTCCCAAAGGTTCTTTAAGCTTCTGGAATGCCTGCTCACATGTTGGGGTCCACACTACCTTATTTGACTTGTTCTTCCTTGTCATGTCTGTGAGGAGAGCAGCTATGGTACTATAATTGGGGATGAACTTTCTATAGTACCTTGCTGTCTCTAAAAATGCTCGCACCTGCTTTTTGGCAACAGGTGCAGACCATGCCTGAATGGCTTCCACTTTGGCAGATTCTGGCCTTATCTTATCACTCCCCACTCTATGTCTTAGGTAGGTGACCTCCGCCGTACCCACCTGACATTTGCTCAGCTTAATGGTCAACCCTGCCCTCTGTAATCTGCCCAGCACCTCCCTGACATGCTGAAAGTGCTCTGGCCAGGAATGGCTGTAGATGGCAATAACATCTAGGTAGGCAAGGGCAAACCCTCCTGCTCCTGCTAGGATACGATCTACCAGCCTCTGGAAAGTTGCTGGGGCATTCCTCATCCCAAAGGGCATCTTTGTGAACTCATACAAGCCAAAAGGAGTCACAAAGGCTGACTTCTCTCTAGCACTGGGAGTCAAGGGCACCTGCCAGTAACCCTTGGTAATATCAATGGTTGTAAGATACTTAGCCCCACCCAGTTGCTCTAGGGCCTCATCTGTCCTAGGCATGGGGTAAGCATCTGACTCTATGTGACTATTTAATTTCCTGTAGTCCACACAAAACCTGGTGCTGCCATCCTTCTTTGGCACCAGCACCACTGGGGAGGTCCAGGGACTGTTGGACTCTTGAATCACCCCTAGTTCCAACATCTCCTGTATTTCCTTCCTCAGAGTCTGTCTGACTCTCTCAGGCACCCTATAAGGGGCCTGCCTAATAGGCCTTTGGGGTCCTGTATCCCCCTGGTGCTGCACTATGTGGGTGCACCCTGGTTTCTGAGTGAACATGTCCCCAGATTCCTGCAACAGTGATCTGATTTCTCGAACCTGGGTAGGAGATAGCTGCTGGGACATTGCTAACGCTTCCAATGAGGTGTCAGTCCAAGCCTCACTGAGGAGATCAGTCACCAGATCTCCCTATGACTCCTCCTGCAATACACTGCAAATGCTCAGCACAAGGGCCTCCCTATCATGGTAAGGTTTCATCATGTTAACATGGTACAATTTGTGCCCCTGTCTTCTGCCTAGCAGTTCCACCATGTAGTTAACATCACTTACCTTTCTTACCACCTTGTAGGGTCCCTCCCAAGCTGTTTGCAGCTTGTTGTGTCTGACAGAAATGAGAACCATTACCTGCTGCCCCACAGCATACTCTCTAGCTTGAGCATTCCTGTCATACCACACCATTTTCTGTTGTTGGGCTTCTGCCAGTTTTTCCTGGGCCAAGCCCATGAGTTCCCTGAGCCTTGTCCTGAGGTTTAGGACATGTGCCACAACAGACTCTTTGTGAGACTCACATTCACCTTTCCACTCATCTTGAATTAAATCTAGAGGTCCCCTCACCCTATGCCCATACATCAACTCAAAGGGTGAAAAAAATGTGGATTCCTGGGGAACCTCTCTGTAAACAAACAACAGATGGGGAAAATATTTGTCCCACTCCCTCTTAAACTGATCTGCAAATGCCTGTAGCATGGACTTGATTGTAGAGTTTAACCTCTCAACAAGACCATTAGTCTGGGGATGGTAGGCGGGTTGTCTTCATGTGCTTCACCCCACAGGACTTCCACAGACAAGCCAGCAGGTCTGACATAAAATTGGCACCTCTGTCAGTCAGTATTTCATTTGGGAAACCTACCCTCCTGAAAATCTCTAATAAAGCATTTGCCACCTTCTCTGCTTCAATGGAGGACAAAGCCACTGTCTCAGGGCATCGTGTAGCATAATCCACTACTGCTAGGATATACTTGTTCCCTGTGGAACATGGGGTACTCAGTGGACCCACAATATCCATAGCTACTCTCTGAAATGGCTCCTCAATCACAGGCAAAGGCATCAAAGTAGCTCTCACCTTGTCTCCTGCCTTGCCTACCTTTTGGCACTGCTCACATGTCCTGCAGTACCCTTTTACATCTCTGGAAATTCCAGGCCAATAGAAGTTCTGTATAATACACCTCTTTGTACATTTTATGCCCATATGACCTGCAAAGGGAATATCATTGGCTATGGCTAAAGGTGCCAGATGGTAGGCTATAGGCAGTACCAACTGTTGTGCTCTCTCACCTTCTAGCCCTCCTTCAGGGGTCCACTCTCTGTATAGTAATCCTTTGTCCCAGTATACAGATTCCCCATTACCTTGAGAATCAGGTGCCTCCCTAGCTTCCTGCCTCAGACCTTGCAATGTAGGGTCTGAGAGCTGAGCCTGTCTCAACTCTCTCCTTGTAACCCTTCCCAGCTTCCTTTCCACAGGAAGTCTGGCATCATCTGACAGTGGTGCCTCACTGTCAGCCTGGGTACTACTACTCACCTCTACCTTTGCAGTCATTCTGTCCAAGGGACCATCAGTACCCACAAGCAGCTGTGGCTCACCTTCAGTCTCACTGCTACAGAGTAGCTCCCTCCCTGAAGTAACCACCTCAGCAGTCCTGGCTGCAAGTATGCAGTCTGTCTGGGTCTCCCCCAGGCTACCAAACCCACATGCTTGTCTCCCAGCCTCACTGCGTGTAACTGCATAAGCACATGGTACTGCCTCATCCAAATCCTTCCCTATCAGGACATCTGCAGGATGGTAGTTTAGTACCCCTGTTTTCTCAAGACAGCCTACTATTGGCATTTTGTCTTTCCCACTTACTGGCTCCCTCACCTTTGGTTCCTCACCTTGCCTCTGTGGACACCTGTATGCCACATGGCCCCACTGGTTGCATTCAAAACATTTAACCATAGCTCCTGAATGTATACCTGGACTAGTGGCTTCCCCTGCTACTGGCAGATTCTGTTGTGGCAGTCTGTACTGCCCACCATGGGTTCCTTTATATCCATGAGCAGTAGTGGAGGTCCCCTTCCTGGCAGGGCTGCCCTGCTTGCCAGGTATAGGTCTCCCTTCTTCTCCAAATCATCTGAGGTAGCACATTGTCTGTCAGCTAACCAGATCCTCATGTCCTCAGGCAAAGTGCTAAGGGCTTGTTCCCTCACCAAAAGGTCTGCCAGCCCTTCAAAAATGGTGACCTGACATCCACTCACCCAGCTATGGAAATAAGTGCTCAATTCAGCAACACATTCACACACACTTTCATCTGCCTTGCGTCTATGCTCACGAAACCTTGTCCTATACATTTCAGGTGTTAGCTTAAACATCTCTAAAAGACATTTCTTAACAGCAATATAATCAAAACATGCAATGTCAGATGTTTTGGATAGAACAGTTACAGCTTTACCATGGAGTAAGGGGGTAAGGAACCGTACCCAGAGCCCTTGGTCAACTTCATACTGTTTACATAACCTCTCAAACATATGAATGAAACTATCAAAATTATCCCCCTCTTTAAACTGCAGAAGAAATTTACTGAACTTTTGTGCTTCTGGGGTCCAGTTACTCCCTTCCCTATTACCTCCATGACTCTGGTGAAGAGTCAGCATCTCCTTCTCATGCTGCCGCTGTCTCTCTTGTTCCTCAGTTTGCAGACGTAACCGTTTCTCATTCTCCTCAGCCTGCAAACATTGCAGTCTCTCATTTGCTTCTAATTCCACATGCCTGGCTTCCAACTCAAGTCTCTTTAGCTCCAGATGGATTTTTAAGTCCACTGCAGAAAGGTTGAGCTGTCCACTCTCCGAGGGAATTATATCTCCACTGCCAGTCGGATTGTCCTCCTGATTGCTGTTTTCTGATGCAGCTGTAACCAAGGGTGCAGTCAGATCTGCCTTAGTCAGGTTTCCTTGCACCAGTCCCCTAGCTTGGCACATCTCTGCCAGCTGGCTCCTTGTCAGCTTTCCATACTCCTCTGCTGACATGCTGCCTGCTCAGCCTGACTAACTAAGCTAACAAAATAAATAAAACAATTGTGATCTGAACTCTGAGTATTCACTGTGTGGCTGTTTTAGTGTACAAAAACACCTTCAAAGCTCACTGTGCACAAGCTACATGATTCACTCTACCCACACCACTACAAGCCAGTTAGTATTTGCCAACTAATTAATATGTGATGTGGATATCCCACCGCTGCCAAAGAGTTAATATGTGAGGATATCCCAACCACTGCCACCAATTAATATTTGATGTGGATATCCCAACCACTGCCACCAATTAATATGTCACACCCGTCCCCTGGCCCAGCAATCAAGGAGCCTCAATCCTCACCACTAACACCAGATAGTACATCTCATATATGAGGAAAGGATACCAAATACACACAGTAAAGTGTAATTTCCCTTAAGAGCACACAGAGATCACAGTCAGTCCGGGGCTGGTTGCTCCCTTGCTCTCCAGGTCCCCAATAAGACTCCCCACTGGCACAGCTATAGGGTCCAGATCTCAACCTAGCTGGGCAACCTAAAATCTCAAGCATGATCTCTGTCCAACCAGTGCTTCGTGTCCCTGCACAAGTATCTGACACACACACGCACACACACTTTGAGATAAGAGTTTACACAACCACACAGACACTTCTGGGGAAGGCTGGCACACGTTCTCCAGTTGTACCCCTTTTACCCAGACTATATGGTAGTACCACTTGCCACCACCCAGCTAATAATTATCAGCTACTCAAAGGCCCTTAAAAGGGTGTCCAATTATTACAGTGCAATATTATTATCCAATTGGTAGATGTGACTAAACAGTTAAGCTTATTTGGAGTGACTTGGACAGTAAACACTATAAATATGCAATGTACTCTAAAGCTTAAATTATCTCTACACAAATCAGCCACAGTTAAAAGGTTTTAAAATATTTAATAATAAATAATTAAAACCACAAGACAATACTTTCTACTACACAGTCAGTGCTAGTCAAGACTTTAGAGATCACACAGAAATACTTAAAATAAATCAGTAGTACAGTTCTGACATCACAGAAAAACACTTAGTCTAAACTTTCTAGTTCTAGATATTGCTACAAGAAAACACAAGTCTAAGATAATTTACATGTGAGCAAGTGGCAGTGCTGTGAGTTGGATGATCCAGACAAAAATGCTTAATGCCTTCTGATTCTTTCTGCATAAATTGCTATTGCAGTTCTGATAAACATTACATCATCTTTTTACACTTTCCTGGTGTTCCCAGGCTACACACTAACTGTATTTACATTCTTAAAATCTCCCTTTTGTTATCTTCCAGCTGGTCAGGAACAGAGCAATAAAAATACGTTTGCATGTTTAAATCTAGCAATTTAACTCCTGGTTAGAACAATAGAAAGAAATTCTTCATCTAGACTTTTCAGCACCGTTGCTACTTCAAAGGGTCACCACATGCTTTACTTTGGTCAGTAAAGTGCACTGTTGTCACATTTATTTCCTTTAAAAAGACAAGCTTGTATTTCAATATTCATATTTACAAATTATAGAATTATCTGTACAATTCTATCTGGCTAGGCCGGTAGCCTTCACCCATCTCTACCAGTCTTCACAGAAGAGTAGAACACTGATGAGGATGCCACAGGCATAATCAGAGGTCAAGTGGACACTGGCAATTACCAACCACAGTGGCAGATGCACTCATCCAGTCAGTAAAATCAGTGTATCCCGAATGACATATTGAAAAATACTGCATGGCATAGCTCATCAACAGGTGCACTTACCATTAGTATCCTTCAGGAAAGTGGCCAGAGTTTGCATGATAATTGTGTTCCATGTCTACATTGCTGTGATTTGAGGTCTGAGTAGCAGTTTCATGAATTACTACTTCAAATGGCCAGCAGCATAAATAAGTAATTCCACTGCGGCAGCACAGCAGGCAGATGTTGATGGCTGTCGATGGTAATAATATAACTGTTATGTTTATGACACAGCATGAGAACAGTGGGACACAGACAGCAGGTGTACTGGCAGGATCATGCACTCCACTGTCACTACAGGTATATAATTCTGCAGGCAGTGACACAGGCTCAGACAGTTAAGTACATAAGAACATTACACTGCAGGCATACATGGATGGATGCCACATAGTTCAATGCTAATGTTTGCTGAACCACAAGAACAACCTCAGTAAGCTGGTACAATCTCAGAGGTAGCAGTATCCACTGTAATGTCTATGCAAGGGTGTGCCAGGTGAAGGTACATGTCACAGCTAGCACCAGACACATGAAAAGGCTTAGCTGCCTAGCAGCTGATGTGCCAGCACACTGTTGAGGTGCAGTCCACTGCCAAAGAAAATCAGCTAGTGATGGTCAGAGTACTTTAATGTGTGCATCAGTATTTCCACCAAAACATGAGAATGATAGACAGTAGGGATAATGCCATGATCACATTCCTGCACAGTATGATGGCAGATACATTAAGCCATCTCCACCTCTATAGCCAGGACCTACCAGACTCAAGTAGGAAACAATGGTGGATGGGGACATAGCTGGGTGCTGTCCAGACACATGGGGGCAGAGTAGGTTCCACACTGTGATTCTCATGAAACTATTGGAAGAAGTTCGGGTGGCATAGGTTCATAGGTTGGTACTAGGCTATCGGCTCTAAGGCCTATGCATGCCTATCCATAACAATTCCCTGGATATTTATTCCCACAATATTTACTTCTCTGGGCCCCTGTCTAGCAGGGCGACTGACATGATACCCGGGGTGAATTTCCTATCTCCCATCCAATCATCAAGGTTCCTTTTGAAGAGGGCCAATGAGGCGCTCTGCTTGACATGTATGGGCAGTCTATTCCAGAGTATGGGGAGTCTCTGGGTCAGGAACCTATCCCTCCAGCATGTTTTGTTCATTGTAATGATAAGGTTTAGATCCCTGGAGTGTGTGGCTCTGAGGGATTGGGATTTCTTTAAGTGAAGCATGTCCAACAGCTCAGGGTTTGACATGGCCTTGTATGTTAAGCAGAGATCGCCTCTGAGTAGACGATATGCCACAGAGTATAGCTGGAGTTTTTTTAGACGGTCAGCATATGGCATCTGCTTTAGGCCTGTGATTCTTAGGCAGGCCTCATTAACCTACATCTACATGTAGCAGAACCTCTATGTCAAGGTCCTGGTTATGCAGCAATGTGAGATCAGTGTCTGTAAAATAAACTCCTGCATCCAGTAGGTCACATCATTGTAGCAAGTCACCATCAAGCTCAAGTACCAGCACTTCCTCATAATCATGGGCACCATCACCCACACTATCCTTACGGGAATGTTTTGTGTGCCAAATCTGAGCCTCCAGTATACCTACAGAAAATATCACAAGTGACAATTCCACAGCATGTGTTTGAATTGAGTAATGTCATCGCTTACAATGATAGGAAAGTTTAAAAAAAAAGGTAAAAAAGAGGGTGTAATCTGAAGACTGCAATGTAAAACAGTATTAAGGGCTTATTACACAAGAGAGAGGTATGGATACAGCAGTACTATAAATTCTGCCATCAACACCAGCATCACTACCGCTTCACCCTCAGCACTGCACAAATGATGATTATTACTTCTGATGACACAAGGATGGGTGTCTATGACAGAATGTATTAATCTGGTGTCATAAGTTAATAGAGAAAAAGAAATCCTATTTATCAGAAGAAAGTACAGAAAGATTTGAACATACCATAAGAAATGTAATACAATTTCTCTTTCCAGTGGAAGAGAGCATCTACTGTAAACTACGATATTGAATATAATACCAATATATGGTTATATACATACAGTACTGCAGGGGTCCATTTACTAAGTCAAGTCCTCCATGAGCAATTATCAATTAATGAAAATTCCAGTACTTATGGTGAACATATAATTTGGATATTTCACTTCAGGCCCTAAATAAAGTGCATGCAACAATACAGTACAAAATGAGATATTCTACATTTTACCCCTGTCTGCGCCATTCACTGCACGTAACTCAGTGAAGATCACATGTGGCTCTATATATGTACTGCCACTAAACAAAACAGATACATATAAACCACTAACCAAAGCATGTATATATAATATATATATATATATATATATATATATATATATATATATATATATATATATATCTTAAAAAAATATTTAAAAATAAGAGGGAATGTTTTACATACAGTGACAGTAGGCCTTGCACCAAATAGCATAGCCCACACATATCACCATATCACTGTAAGCATCAGTTATACTCTATGTGTTTTTTTGTTTGTTTGTTTTTTTTTTTTTTTTTTTTTTTTTTTTTTATAAAAAAGTAACAGTGGTCTCACCTTCGATAACCACATAGCCACAACAGTCAGGAAATCCTTCTATATAGCACACCTCATCACTAAGGGCTTTTCATCCAGAAAAAAAGGAGGTTATTGTCCCACTGTACTCATCCCTCATTAGACCCATTATAGAATACAATGCCCCATTTGGTATGTACCTCTCAAGTCATCTGCAACAACTGGAAAGGCCGCAGAAATGCTTCACTAAAAGAATAACAGGCCTAAAGCAGATGCCCTATGCTGACCGCCTTAAAAAACTCCAGCTATACTCTGTCGCATATCGTCTAGTCAGTGGCAATCTCTGCTTAACATACAAGGCCATGTCAAACCCAGAGCTGTTGGACATGCTACACTTAAAGAAATCCCAATCCCTCAGAGCTACACACTCCATTGATCTAAACATTGTCATTACAATAAACAAAACATGCTGAAGGGATAGGTTCCTGACCCAGAGACTCCCCAGACTCTGGAAAAGACTGCCCATACACGTCAAGCAGAGCTTTGATGATTAAATGGGGGAAAGGAAATTCACCCCGGGGATCACGTCAGTTGCCCTGCTAGACAGGGGTCCAGGGAAATAAATAGTGTGGGAAGAAATAGCCAGGGAATTGTTATGGCTAGGCTTGTATAGGCCCAAGGGCTGATAGCCTAGTATCAACCTATGAACCTATAATGCTAACCTGAAAGGCATTAAATACAGAAACTGGTTTATGGCTTGTGGTAGAAGAGCTTTTGTGCACAGTTTTGCTCAAGCCACATGAAGAACTGAACAGGAAAACACTGACCCTTGTCTGGAGATTAAAACTAGGACCCGCTGCATCTTGCATGGTTGCCACTGCCACTGGACAAACAAAGAGTCTCTGGACAATTAGGCATCTGATTTATCTCGACATTAAGTCCATGAACTTCAGATGAAAATGCACTCATTATGACACAAAGTGGCATTATTTAAAAAAAATGGATGTGCAGGTGTGATGGGGAACATTTTTTTTTTATTTGGAATAAGAAACCGTTTGTTTATCAAAATATGCCGTGACCTGCAAATGCCTTTGAAAACTTTAAGTACATTCGTTAGAATGTTATGCTGATAATTCTCCACTTTTGCCAGTTGCTATTCCCAGTTATAAGACTCGAAGATCAGTTTTGAAAATGCACAAAACACAGATGTGAGTGAATAGCAAGCCTTTGCTTTTGTTTCTGTCTCCACCAATACTTTACAGTTGTTAATGGAAAACAGCAAGTTTTTTTTCCTTTAAAACTTTAAAATGCTCTTTGAAATTTAACAGTAGTTATTATAAGTCCCAGAGCTTTACACCAACGTGTTCCAGAAAAAAAATATTTATTAATACAGAATCAAAAAGTATTTTTGGAGTCAGCTGGCTCCAGATATTTATGACAGCCTCAAATTCTTCCATTTAATGTAAAAACCTTCTTTCCTTCTTTACTTCTATTCTCTGTCCATTGTCTCAATATTTTATGGATGACCACAGGCGAGTGTGTGTGTGTGTGTGTGTGTGTGTGTGTGTGTGTGTGTGTGTGTGTGTGTGTGCGCGCGCGTGTGCGCGTGTGTGTGTGTGTGTGTGTGTGAGTCCCAGAGCTTTACACCAACGTGTTCCAGAAAAAAATATGTATTAATACAGAATCAAAAAGTATTTTTGGAGTCAGCTGGCTCCAGATATTTATGACAGCCTCAAATTCTTCCATTTAATGTAAAAACCTAATGTGTCTTAGCTATGAGGCAATGGAATTGTTAAGCATTATTAAACTTTAGATATTACAATCCATGTTTAAAATGAGTGACAAAAACATTTTACAGCACAGAATTTATTGTGTGTGTATATATGTACGTGAAATTGCCATTACATTTCTCTCTAACTCTAGCCTTCACACATTCTTTCCTTCTTTACTTCTATTCTCTGTCCATTGTCTCAATATTTTATGGATGACCACAGGCGAGTGTGTGTGTGTGTGTGTGTGCGCGTGTGTTCGTGTGTGTGTGCGTGTGTGTGTATGTGTGTGCGTGTGTGCAGGGTTTGATTCTGACCTCTGGTTATTGGCTAGGCCTGTAATAGTCTGCAGACTGATAGCTTAGTATTTACCTATGAGGTCACATACTGTACTGGAAGGTCAAACCTGATACTGAGTGCCCAAAATTTTTCAAAATTAAACTGTATCACAGCAAGAAACAACAAGTTGGTAAAGTTACTGTTATACCTTTAAATATGAATGATTTCACCTTCCCTGTTTTATCCTTAGCTGCCACCCCTACATACACCCCTGCATCATTTACATACTGACTGACAGGTTGCTGTACCTCACAAAAGGGTAAATAGTCTGAGATACTGTGATGTCACAGTTAGTAGATTTTCCCCATTTTTTACTTCTGTGGATTGAAGTTAAGGTATTTAGAATTTCAGCAGGAAATTCATTGAGGCTTACTGCACAGATGAGTATGTTCAGCCTCTCTGGAGTATCCTCATACACTGATGTGTACCTGAAAGAGCTCAGGTGCACAGTAGCTAGATAAAAGACCACTGGAACAATGTAATTCACAAAGTATGAGCCATGGAGTATGGGTGCAGAAATTTATGTAAGTACAACTGTATACCTACATCACCTCAAACACTTGCTATGTATAGGTTCATAGGTTCATAGGTTCATACTAGGCTATCTGCCCGAGGGCATTTACAAGCCTAGCCCATAGTTTTGTGGCTTACGCCACCCCTTTAGTATGGGGAACTATACCCATTATTTTGCTGTGCCTCTGTTGAGCAGTGACACTGAGGTAATCCCTGGGGTATATCTGTGATCTCCCATCCATTGGTCAAGATTTCTCTTGAACAAGGCCAGCGAGATGCTCTGCCTAACATATACCGGGATTTTATTCCACAGCATAGGGAGTCTTTGGGTGATGAATCTATCCCTCCAGCACGTCCTATTAATAGCCGTGTCGAGGTTTAAGTCTCCGCCCTTGTGGCTCTGACGGATCTAGATTTTTGAGGTGAAGCATATTCATCAAATCTGGGTTTGACATGGCCTTGTATGTTAGGCAAAGGTCACCTCTGAGCAAGCGGTGGCGACTGAATAGAGCTGGAGTTCTTTCAGTCGGGCAGCATAGGACAGATGTTTGAGACCCTTTATCCTTTTGGTGAGGAACTTTTGTGGCCTCTCCAGCTGCTGCAAGTGTCGGGTCAGATACATTCCGAATGGGGCATTGTACTCAATCATTGGTCTGATGACTGATGAGTATAGGGAGACTATGACCTCCCTTGATCTAGATGAGAATCCCTTCATGATAAGGTGGGCAATGTAGAAGGTCTTCCTAACTACTTTAGCTACATGGGTGTCGAATGACAGACTACTATCAACCTGGGTCCCCAGGTCCCTGATAACTTCTTCTGTGCTCAGTGGATTGCCACCTATTTGGTAGCTAGGGGTAACCTTGTTTTTCCCGAAGGGTATGACTATGCATTTTTGGCATTTAACTTTAGGCCATGGCTCTGGCACCAGTTATCCGTTTCTGTGAGACCCTTCTGAAGGATATCTGTGTCAGATGTGTTTTCTACTATGGCCCAGTTTGCAGTCATCTGCAAACTTTGTCAGCCATAACCCTCCTGTGTTTGCTTGTACTTGGAAAAGTAGATGCCAAACAAGAGTGGGCCCAGGACTGAGCCCTGTGGTACACCACTTGTGACAGGCTTTGAGTCTGACATGGCGCCAGCAACTCTGACCCTGTGGGTTCTGTCACTCAGCCAGTTTGCAACCCATCTTGTGATGTATGGGTTAACATTTAAGCTGATGAGTTTTTCAATGATACCCGAGTGGGGTATTGTATCGAAGGCCTTCGCCAGATCGAGGTAGGCTGTATGGACTGCCTTTCCCTCATCAATGGCTTTGGTGACTGTTTGAAAAAGTCAACCAAGTTTAGAAGGCATGATCTGCCTTTGACAAAGCCAAACTGGGATGGATCCAAAGTCTGCAAATTCCCTATGTCTTTATTTATGAGGTCCATTATGATCCTCTCCATGGCTTTGCAGATAAGGCTTGTCAAGCTAATGGGCGGTAATTTCCAGGGTCGGTGGAGGCACCGCCTTTGTGAAGTGGGACCACAGTTGCAGTGCGCCACTCCCTGGGTACGTATCCAGAGGTAAGACTATGATTAAACAGCTGTCCTAGCTGTGGGTTTAATTCCTCGTTGAGTTCGTGGAGCACACAGCCGGGGACACCATCAGGTCCCATGGATGCTGTGTTTTTGCTTTGGAGAGAGCAGTTCTCACTTGGGCGTTGGAGATGTTTGGGGGGCTGCAATCGCTTGGTATAGATATCTCTCCTTTTGGGGGGGGAGTTTGCACTGAACCTGTCAGCCAGTATGTTGGCAATGTCTGTAGGATCAGTAATCTTCACATCATTTTGAACTAGTTCTGAGCATATCTGGGAGTTTCCTCCCAGGTTTCTAACATAGCTAAAGAAGGCCTTATGATTGTCTTTTGAGTCTTTAGCTATTTTTCTCTCAAAATTTGCTTTGGATGATTTTATGAGAGCTCTTAGTTTTTTACTTATAGTGATCAAGGGTGTCTTACCTTTTAAGGATTTTGCTCTATCTTGTAGTAGCTTGCTCCTTTTGTTGTAGAGTTTGTTTATGGCTGGGGTCCACCAGACTGGACGCTTGCCTTTGGTACAAAGAGTCTTTGTTTTGCTTGGGATTGCCTTATCCATGCAGTCCTGCAGGTGCTGGTAGAAGGCATTTGTAAGTGATTCAGCGGCTTGAGTACTGTTTTCCGCCTCGGGGGCCTTAAAGGAGACCACACTAGTCTTTAGAAGTGTGAAGTCGGCTTCGAGAAGTTCTTTACTGTGTTCTTTTTTTTTCAGGTGGGGGTGGGATGAGGACCTCCAGCAAGATTAGTTTGTGATCTGATCTCACCAGTGAGGGGTATACTTCCGGTGTTGAACATTGTGCTCCCATGTTCGTGATGATGAGATCAAGTATGTTTTCTCCTCTTGTGGGGATGGTGACTAGTTGTTCCATGGCATTTGAGTTTATGAATTCCAGGAACTTTTGGGCTAGGGTGTTTGGGCTTGAGTAGTGTTCCCAGTCTATATTAGGGTAATTGAAGTCACCTAGTATGATGGTGTTTGGTGATACATTTATCCCCTCTAGTGTTTTCAGGAAGGCCATGTGAGGTTCCTGAGTTTGTGAGGGTGGCCTGTAACATGCTACAATTTGCAGAGCAGTCTTGCCTATGGTTAATTGCACCTGGATGGTCTCCGATGCATCGTGCGTTGCCACCAGTCTTGAGGTGTGGGTGTCCTTGATGAATATGGATACCCCCCCCTCCTTTCTTGGTATTGTCCGGATTTTGGGGCCGGAACGCATGATAAGAGGTAAAACCTGATAGTGCTGGGGTGCTCTCAGGAGCCTTGAACCAGGTTTCTGTCACTGCACAGACATCGATGTTCTCCATACTGAGAAGGGCCTCGAGTGCGTGCATTTTGAGATTTAGACTTCTGGCATTGAGCAGGATTACCCTTAGTTTTTTTCCTTTTTTGTGTTCTAGGGTGGTAGGTGTAGAATGTGAGGCTTGCCTAAGAAAGGCACTATGGGGGTGGCAAGGGCCTTTGGCAATATCCGAATCCCAGGGTGACAGGTGCAAGCCGTCCCTTGAAGCAGCGTGGCTTGTCCAGCATGTCATCCCAGGCAGACAGACATTGGATCCCCTTTGAATGACACCAGAGTTTAAGCCAATTGTTAAAGCTGATCATCTTATCTCTGTATTGTGGCATCATTCTTGGTGAAGGTAGGATACTGCTCAAGGTTAGGGTCATACCTGCCTGGGCTACATAATCAGAGAGCTCCTCAATGTCTGTTTTCATGTAGTCCAAGGAGGTATGTCTCAGGTCGTTTACACCAGCGTGGACAATGACTGAGTCGTATTTGTACCTGCTGTTGAGAGACATGAGTGCTTGCGTTATGTGGCGGATTCTAGCGCCCGACAGGCAGCTTACTGTGACCTTCTCCTTACTCAGTCTGGTGAGCGGGACGTCAGTGTGTCTGACTATGGAGTCACCAATGACTAGTGTGTCTGGCATTGTGTTTGGCCTTAAGGGCTGTGACTGTTTGACTGTTTGTATGTACTATATAACTTTATTTATGCAATGTGCAGCTCAGAACACCACAGCTGAGTACCAGTATTATCTCTAGTAAAAATACAAAAGCCATCATTAAAATAAAGAATGGCACAGATACCTTCCATAACTGAGTACTGTGTACAGAAGCATGTGTTGTACAACTATACATCTCAACACTAAGCCACTGATGGCATCAGTACCCCACCAATGAAGCATCCCCAGCAAAGGATTTCTTAATTTGTAGGATGTGCAGAATGATAATGATCTGTGGGTATAGCCAGTGAGCTTGAAATGTCTGCAACTTGTCCCTGGCAGTATATGCAGACTACTGTTATTTAGATTGGGTAAATTGCCAGTTACATCTAAGTGTCCCATCAAGGACATGGGACTCATAGTTTATGGTATATGGCAAATGATAGCTGCTTGGTATGGGACAAGAGGTGGTGTGCTTTGAGACAGGCCACAATGTCTGTAGGAATATTGAACCAGAGTGTACTCTGAATGGATATAATAACAGCCATATTAATGGGTTATAAGGAATATTAGTGACTGGGCACTGTAAGTGCACTGTAAGGGCTAGCTTTGGAAAAATATATCTTCTCAAGCAAGATTGTGCTTCATGAAAAACAAATAAATGATGTAATACCCGTACCAACTTAAACAGAGCAGTGGGATAATTTGCAGGCTCTGTGGCACAGAAATTTGCTGCAGTGCATCGATAACACCAGAATGAGCAATGCATTACAGGACTACAGAGACAGTGAGGGGGAGAGTTTTGGATAAGCATAATTTAAGCCTCTCCATGAATTTGTTGCTGTAGGAGATACCAATAATTAGACACAATTGCCATTACAAAATAAGAGCCAACTGTATGAAATGCATACTTATCCGTTGCTACTGTTGGAAGTGCTTGGTGTGCTTTCTTTGAATGCAGAGTCATGTAGTATGGGTGCATAAATTTATGTAAGCACAACTGCATACATACATCACCAAAAACACTAGCTATGTATGCACCTCGTGCATTTATTTATGTGATGTGCAGCTCAACCGAAGAGTATGGAAGTCTGCCTGGAGGCTGTGTATCATTGGTGTGGTTCACTTTTATAGTCATGCTAATATGACATCCACTTATAATAGACAGCTCATAACTGTCAGATATACAGCAGTGGGAATTTTTTTAAATCTCTGTCCCATTTCTCATCTTCTCAAAGACTGTTGAGCCCCTCTTTAGGTCTCCTCTAATCATTCAACCAGGTGTCAATATAATACTTCCAATTGCAATTGTTAAGCTGTTTTACTTGCATCTCTTCTTTAGACTTGTTGGCTGTCTTGTCTTCTCATACTCATTTTTCTTCAGATAGAGTATTTCATTTCTTTCCTCACTTCTTTCTTACTGCAGTCCAATAGATGCACAGCTCATACAATGATTTCTTTATGATTTATTACAATGTTTCTCAATGGAATGAAGTTCTTGTGGCATGTCCTAGCATTAATCATCGAGAGTAAACTACGTATTGGTGTTACCGATGCTGGATGGTGGCTGCCTCTCTTTGAGCATGGTTATCCCATCTGCATTAGTTAGGACTGGGCAAAGAATATTCTCTTTTCTTGGTAGGGGCCTCAAATTTCTCTGCTTGGGTTTTACTTTAACCAAGTTTTTTAATCTGTTTTCTAACCCTAAGTATGCAGGCACATCCCATCTCACTGTTTGATCAATAATTTCTGTATCAAGTATTATTCATATTTATATTGTCTAGCAACTACTGTACCTATTTTTGACCACGGGACTGTGAGTATAAGCCTTCCATTGGATTTGATGACTCAATACCAGGATTATTAGATATTAATGCACTTTTGCAAACAAAACTGGAAATCAGAACTTCTGATTGGTTCAGTGGTCACATGGTGTATTATTTTTAGGTTAGGTACTGGGTTTACTTATAGTTACTATTAGACCTAGGGTAACATTTACATTTACATAAGGGTTTAGATCATAGGCCTATGATTAGGTTTATGGTTCACTCTCTCACTCTCTTATGAGCTGCATATGACTGCTAGAGTGACCCCATGGATAGACACCACTACCCACAGACTTTATAAGGCAAATGGGGTAAATGTAAGTATCTTGCCAGATCTTTCTTTCATGTCACACAGGCACACTATCACACCTATGGACAATTTAGAGTGCCCAAACTACCTTACTGCATGTCTTTGGAGAGTGAGCGGAAACCTATATGGACACAGGCAGAACATATACACTCTGCATAGAAAATCCTCAGCTGAGAACCAAATTGGGCAACCTCTTGCTGTGAAGGGGCAACACTAGGGCTAGAGTTATTGGGTGTGTGGGGTATAAATTCTGCATAGAAATATGAGGACTTTGCTTCCAACAAAAAAAATAATGTGGATATTTATGTGTATTGTTGGCTTGGTTCACTTTAGTTGCCGCATTTAGACAAAATGTTTTTCAAATTAGTTTTCAAATGTTTTTGTTTTTGATTTTCAACTCTTTGAACTTAAATATGTTGCTTTTCATGAGTTTATTTTCAAAAAATGTTCTGGACCCCAGAATATTCTGTTTCCCCTGTCTTGTCATAACTTGGCAGAACAGTGACACAGCAGTTAGCAGTGTTGCCTCATAGTGAGTGTTTGGTTCTTTGGTTCTTTTTCCTTTTTTTTTTTTTTTGGCTGGGGTGTCTTTTGTGCATAGACTATATGTCATCATTGTATCTGTGTATGTTTTCAACAGGTGTTCTGGTTTGCTTACACGTCAGAGTTATGCTAAAATTTTCTTCGGTTGCAAAAGCCAGGGTACCGTTTGGCTAGGCTTATATAGGCCCTAGGGCCAATAGCCTAGTACCTACCTATGAACCTATACCTGAATATATATATTGCTGCAATTTCAAAATATTCCACAGTTGTACATTTCATGTGAGAAATACGTGTGTGTGTGTGTGTGTGTGTGTGTGTGTGTGTGTGTGTGTGTGTGTGTGTGTGTGTGTGTGTGTGTGTGTGTTCATTCTGTCCTGCAATAAGTCAGTTCCCCATTCAGGATTAATTCCTCTGCCTCATATCCAGCAAATATCAAGATAGACTCCTGCTCTTCCTAATCCTACAGTGGAGTGTGTGGGAAGTCTGATATTAAATGAATGATGAATGAATAAATGCCACAACTCTCCTTTCTCTTTTCTCAAATATGCAGACACAATACAATCCATCTTTCTTCACAGTTCAAAAAGTCCTGTGCCTATAATCAATTTGGTTACCCTCATCTACAAAATCTCCCCACCTGCATATTTATTTTCTTAAATGATTTCAAAATTGTGCACTCTATTTCAGTAAAATTTAATAAAATAACAAACTGACCCACAATTCCCTAAATTCTAGCCCTCATTTTTCCATTTCATTAAACATACCTGCCAGCTTATCACATCGTATCAAATTATTTAGACTTTTTGACAATGTTACACACAAAACTATATGTATTACTTGGAAACATAACTACCCGATTTAAATTCTTCCTTCAAAGTGCATCACATTCTATTTTATGTCATTAAATCTGTTCTGTCTTCTAAACCACTTCAATTACCTATCAGAATTTTTCTGTAAATTAATTGTCTCTCTTCTACCACCACATTTATGCAACCATCATTTACAAACAAGAATATAACTACAAGTAGTAGAATATCACATGTGTAAGTCTCAGCAAATACTGGTCCCACAATTCTATTCACTTGTCATTTTCAATATACATTATATTCAGCCCTTTGCTTGCTTCCTTCAGTAGTTCTCCATCCATTAATTAGCTTTCTTCCTTCTGGTACACATCTTAGAGGAGGTACTGTGTTAAAGTCCTGATCATAAACAATGCTGCTACTTGTTTTTCATCACATTATTTTGGCATACATTCAACGAAGCGCAACAAGTTAACGTGACATGGTCCAGTTGAGTAAACTCAAATCAGTAAATATCCATCCCATTATTATATATTGAAAATAACCATATAGGTCATCAAAGTTTTAGCTAGTATCTGTCAGATCAGTGTCATCAAGATGACCAGTCCACAGTGGTTATCTTTCTTCCTAAGCCATACTAACCCCATGAACTGACAGCACCTCCACATTGCTCTGGTCATGCATTCCTTATGTAATACCTAAGAAGGTTAAACAGAAAACAATTTTGCACCTAGTGATGAAGATAATTCTCTGAAATCTTATGAGCAATTGCGTCTTGTCCTCCAGCCTGAACTCCATCCTGCTTTTTCCATTCATTAACCACTTATTTAATTTATCCGCTTCTGACTGTTCATGTTGTCTTTAAACACTGTTTTATTACCTAAAATTACATTCATGACATTTTTCCAAAACTCATCGTAGTGATGTACTTCCTGCAGCAATAAAGATTTCACCCTGCTGCCTGGAAATGTTAATGTACGCACAGACACACACTTTAAAAAGAAATGAAAACTGAAGGTTGCCTGCATTTTCTTTACTGGAAGAGTGCATATAGTTTTCATTATGTATGCAGGTAGGTAAGTATGCAGAGTTATGATGATGCAGAAAGGTTGCAGAAATAACTTTGCATAAAATAAATTCTGCTGTATGCACAGGAAGGACAGTTTACCACAGCTTAATAGAAATTGCTAAAATCAGCCCTTCTACAATTAGAAGCAAAAAAATGCAAACACTGTGAAACAACTGAGATATTTTACCACCATGTTAGTGTACATGAACTAATTAGTTGCACTTTCAGTATAAATATGCTTTCCAGTTTAGACCAGTGCTAATTTAGAGGGTCCTTCCTTTGTCCAAGCATTTGTACTAACCTTAGAGCAGGGTGCAGCAGCATATGCAGGTTGTGGCTTGTGTCAAGGATGACCACTTAACAGTGTTCAGCAAATGATGGTGGAATGGGTAAGGTTGGAATTAATATAGATTTAGAGCTGTGCACACAAAGACAGCAATAGGACAGGTACTGTGACATTCTGCTTAGCCTACACTCTTTTATAGAAAGTGTGATTCAAGGCAGTCTATAGTAGAAGCTCAAACTAGAAAGGATTTTTGACAGCCTTATTGAAATTTAGCCAAGAATGGTTAGATACTGTAGTTCAAAACCACATTTAACTTTTTGGTTTGCCTGTGATCCCATTTACTTTCTTGGAGAGCTGTTAATTTGGACTTAAATATGTTGTTTTCCTGTTTTTAACAATAACATTTTCAGTGTGTGATTTTCAGTGTGTGTGTGTGTGTGTGTGTGTGTGTGTGTGTGTGTGTGTGTGTGTGTGTGTGTGTGTGTGTGTGTGTGTGTGTGTGAGTGTGTGTGAGTGTGAGTGTGTGTGTGTGTCTGTGTGTGTGTGTGCGTGTGCGTGTGCGTGTGTGTGTGTGTGGGTGTGTGCGTACATATGAGGTGTTTTTGATGAAGCTAAGTGTTCTCCAGTCTATGCAGAGGGCAAGTTGGAAATACGAGTGATATGGAATTGCTGACTCGGTGATACAGCCCACTTGTATCAACGTTTGTATCATGCCTCACTTGCCAAGGAGTAGTCTTGCAAGATGAGTAGGAGAGAAGTGTTATTCTCATCATAACTGAAGCTGAGATCAGGGCTAGTTAACTTTTATCTCTACATTTTGAGGGGTTATAGTGCCAGCTGGGTAGAACTTTTGTCTTTTTGCCAATTGACTGTGGACCTACAGTAAACTCTTTGAAAGCTTCCAGGGCTTCCTAGCACTGAAGGAAAGCTCTTGGTCCTAGCTCTGGATAGTTTGTCATCCTTCTGTAGTACTGTCTAACAGAAGGTTATGCAAGCGTCTGATATGTCTAATAGCAGAGTCCGGGATCTCAAATAGATACTACACACTTCATTTCTTTTGATTATAGTGACAGGTTGGCATAATGGTTAAGGTATTTCTCTTACAGACACAAGATGTATGGTTTGATTCTCACATGGGGTCATTGGCTAGACTTAAAATGGCCCACAAGGACTGTTAGCCTAGTACAAACCTATGAACCTAATCTATAAACTTGCAGTACATGGATTAATCACTGGAACAAATGCAATAGTATTGTCACTCAGGGATCAGTCCTTGGACTGCTCCTTTTTGGCATTTACTTCTCTGAAATCAAGGCCGGTGTCAATGGTCTCTGGCTAACTAAATTTTCAGATTATTGCAAATTAGGCACTGTCACCGAATCCCACACTGACACAAATGTTCTCCAGGAGGGGCTGACACAGACAAACAATTGGTGTCAGAGCCATGGACTAAAACTAAATGCCAAGAAATGCATTATAGTATCCTTCGAGAAATCATCCACCTCTGGTAACTATCATATTGAAAGCACACCCCTTAGAGTTGACCCAGTAGTCAGGGACTTAGGGACACACATAGATAGTAATCTAGCCTATGACCATCACGTGTCCACAGTAGTGAGGAAATCATTCTATGCTGAGCAATTTATAAACAAATGTATGGCATCTAAGTCCAAGGGAGTCATTGTTCCACTGTATTTGGCATTCATCAGACCTAACATTGAGTACAATGCCCCCTTTGGTATGTACCTAACCAGGTATATCCAACAACTGGAATGTCCACAGAGATTCCTCACTAAAAGAATACAGGGCTTAAGTAAAACATCCTATGCAGAACACCTCAAGGCCCTATCCCTGTATTCTATTTCCTACACGCTTTTGAGAGGAGATCTATGCCTAGTGCACAGGGCATTGTCAGACCCCACTCTGATGGACTCCCTGCATATCCACAAAACAAACAGCACCAGAATTACCTGTTCTAAAGACTTAAACCTTGCCTGTAATACAAATAGGACCTGCTGGAGAAACAAGTATGTATCTCTCAAGATTACCCCATCTCTGGAACAGGCTCCTCATTCATGTGAAGCAGAGTTCCTCCCTAACCCAATTCAAATGCAACCTGGACAATTGGATGAGGAGCAGGAAATTTATCCCTGGTCTGGCACTTATATTTGTAATGTACACAGGCAACCTGTAAATGGATCATCTCCCAGGCCCAAGCTTGTAAATGTTTAATCTCCCAAGCTCCTGCTTCACTTATCAAGGGCATCAGGACTTGTCAGAGATTTGGGATGCATGGCTAGGCATAAAAAGGCCCTTGTGGTCATTAGCCTAGTAAATATCTATGAACCTATGAACCTATGAAGGCGAAAGTATAATAATCAATTTAATTTTAAGGACAGAAATATTATTTGGAAGTCTTAACATTAGAATGAGCCCATAAAAACCTGCATATGGCTAGGCATAAAAAGGCCCTTGTGGTCATTAGCCTAGTAAATATCTATGAACCTATGAACCTATGAAGGTGAAAGTATAATAATCAATTTAATTTTAAGGACATAAATATTATTTGGAAGTCTTAACATTAGAATGAGCCCATAAAAACCTGCACATATAAAGGATTTTAGTATCCTTCATCACTCAGTAATTCAACTTAAGGTTTGCTTTGTTCATGGGGTTCCAGGAAGGAACATACTTTTAAATCCATCAAACACATTCCCAAAATATCTGCTTAGACAAGTAGTACAAGCAGGTACCAGGTACAAAAATGCAAAACACTTGGAAAAATGGGCTCAGGAGCCAGGAATAGCGTATTTTTTCAGATATTAGAGCCAAGCTAAAACAAGAAGCTTTCACATCATGTCTTTATCAGATTAATAAAATAGTAGTCCAGTCAACCATGTTAAATACATGACATAATTTCTCTATATACTGACATAATTTCCTATATTTTCTAATTTGTAATAAAAATTTTATAGTCATGTACCCCATTAAAGCCAGTGGTGTATCTGTCCTTTGCAAGTTTATCTATCTATATTTAACATTTTCCATTCTGTCTGCTATATCACCACCACTCAAGTTATTATTAATTCCAGCATAAGAAAGCAAAACTAAAACAAAGAACTTCCCCTTTTTCTTCAATGTTGTTTCTTTTGGCTTATCCCGGTTAGGGGGTCGCCACAGCAGAACTGTGGTCCGCTAATGTTTGGTAGGGGATTTTTACGTGCCAAGTTACCAGCCCTGACGCACAACCTTTAATGAAGGTACAGTCATTCACGTATGCCTCTACACAGAAGATGCTCTAGCTGAGAATAAAATGCGACAACGTCTTACTGTGACGCGACAACGCTACCGCAGCACCACTACCGTATGCTTATAAAATGCATTTCTATTCATTTTCTTCCCGATTTCTGAAAAATAATCACATCTTCTTTCTTTATGTTTCCTGTTAGACTTCCCAATGTAGGAGGCAGAACATGATTTGCATATAGCAATATGTATGCTATTATAGTCCACTTAAGTTTTAAACATATATGTTCTCTTTGTAACAGGATATACAAATCCTTTTTCTTTATACAACTGTTTACAAACATAATACCTACTGCAAGGTATAGCGCCCAACAATGGACTAATCCTTACACTCCTTTCACTTTGTTGCACATTACAGCACATTTTTTTCATAAAGTTTTTAAGACCTTTTTATCCAAATAATGGTCTGTCTGATAAAACATTGCTAAGCCTCTCTATATTAGAATTCATGAATGTCCACCTACTATACCCCACATTATTAGGATATAATGAAAGAGTGTTAACTCAAAATAAACCTGTTTTTTACTGATGTTACTTACGAATGCAATATTAGTTAATGAAAACAACAAATTAGACTAACTTTAACTTATATTTGACACACTATGATGGTGCAAAATATGGTAGCTATACATTGGCACATTTTGTGTAACACAGACTAGACATTAATAGTTTAAATTAGACATGATGCTGGAGTCTCACAGCATTCTATACTTGGACCCATCATACTTTCCCCCTTTATTGACACTCTTTCAACTAATTTTTCACATCAAACTATAGTCCTGTGTGTAGCTATCCCACTCCTCAGTGCCTCTTCCAACCCCCAAGAACATCAAACTCTGAGTCAAGATTATTTCAGCAAAATCTGCTTTTTGTAGTTTAACCACCACTTGATCGTTAACCCCTCCAAGTCTAGATCTACAATATTCAAAACTCTTCACTGATGTCTTCCCAGCCACCCAAATTTTCATATCGACTACAGTGTCCTAAAGACTCATTTCTCCTACAAATGTGAGTGTACATCTTGTTCTCCGCTAACCTTGCAAACCATTTGTTGTACTTCTGCTTCCAATGTCTGAAATCAGAAAACGTGGTTTATAATCTTAGCAATCCCATTGTCCCTTAAGCAACTAATTCAACTATAAAGCATGCTTTCACCTGTATACTTGAATATGCCATTTTGCATTTATCTCTTCCCAGTTTTGAAAATACCACTACACTTCATAGAGTACCAAATAAACTGGGCCCCTTCTTTAGTCTTTCTGACACAGTGAACCTATCACTATGCAGTTCTAAGAAGAGCCCTAGCTTGCTTATCTGGCACCTGGTGTTCTTCCCTGATTTGGTGAACCCCAGTATTAAGTTAAAGAGAAAAAAATTCTCCAGTCTGATGCACTTCCCTTCTCTCCGAAAAAGCCGAGCCAGGTCTTCCATTTCCCACCCTCATGTTTACAGGAGGTGCAAAAATGAAAAAAAAAATGTTTCTGACACTCATGCCTCCAATACCGTGTGTCCAGAGTGTCTGCTCCCTTTGCTCCCCCTTGTGTACACTTCTCCTTTTAAGATGTACATATACATTACCCCTAACACAAAGTTCCATGCTTGCCTTTGCCTCCACTACTGCACCACTGCTTATAAACTTTTCTTTCCTGACTTCTTCTCTCTAACCCACCACCTCTCGTATCTCATTTTTCCTCACATTTCCATCTAATACGAACACACACCCTGGAAGTAAAGTATTATATTGAGCCTTCCTTCACACTTTAGACCATTGGAGAGCCTTCTCAAAACTCTCTGCAGTTGTTTGTATCTCTTTGACCATGGTTGTCACTATTCAGGAATACGCTACTTGCTCACCTACCCTATATCTGTTTTTAATCCTGTTCTTTCCTTTCTACTAATATTTATTATTTCCCAAATTTCCTTCCTGCTAATTGCCCTAGTGTCATTCTTGATTACAATATATTCACACAACATGAAAGCATATAACCTTCATCCTTTTATGCCTTAAATAACTCTGTGATTAACATTCATGCTTAATTTTCTTACTGTATTCACACTTTAGTTATTATATTCAAGCAATGCATTTCTTATCAGTTATATATTTTCATTCTTCATTCTCTCAACCTTTATTCCATAGAACGTTTATGATACTGAGGAAAAGGCATTCAAACAGCAGGTGCAGGACATCCTAGATAAAGTAGAACAGAATGAGTTGGTCTTGATAACTGAGGAAATGAATCCTTATGCCAAGACAGACAAACGCAGGACATAAGGATCGCCTAGGTACACATATTTGGGACAACAGGAATAAACAGGGAGAGGGCATTCTATACTTCAGTCTGGCAACTGGTTAATGGTAGCCAACTCATGTTTCACCATTGGACACAGTTGCAGAAATACATACAAGGCTGGCCATCATGCAACCCCAGTAGACTTCCCCCTTTGGGATTGCAAAGTCAGCCCTAATGAAATGGTCGGCCACCAAAATAAAACACTGGGGTGACAATCAACTGCAAGCAGCATCATTGAAGACTCTGAGGTCAGAGTCAAGGTTGAAGACCTGTGCATAGACTACATTGAAAATGCAAGAGTTTATAGAACAATTCATGACTCAAACACCTCATAAAGAAAATAAAACGAGTGGAGCTGAAGAGGGATGGTCGTGTGCCAAAATTGCATGCGTGAAGACAACAGAACAGAAATGCAGTCAAACTAGATAGAGAAATAAGGTACATAAGGAAAGCTGGTGGTGGAATGTAGATGTCCAATAAGTTCTCAAAACAAACAAGGTATGCAGAAAGAGGTGGGAGAAAGATAAGAAAGACCAGGCTAAGAAGAAATACTTGTTGATCAGTGGCATAGCTAGGGTAGAGTGAAGGCAGTGGCTGCCCAGTGCAGAATATGTTTGGGGCACAAATGGTACTTCAGAAGAGCTTCCAACTGGACACTACTCTACAGCACTGACATTTATTTAGGTAGCCTATGCTGCTATTGTAGCAGCCTAAAGGAAAGTACTTAGATGTTAGTAACAGTAGCAAGGAATGAGTAGAAACTCCTTACAAATGCCACAGTTTTTAATTTCTGAGGAAATGTTATTTTCTTATTTTTCACCATCCTCAACTTGAAAGGAGAAGACTTTTTTTGTGCTGAAATTTGGCTTTAGGGAGATACTAGTCTAGAAATTTCCCAAGGTACCAGTCACAATAGCAAAGCACATCATCAGAGAATATCTGTTAGCTTCTCTAAACTGATTACTTAAGCAATGCTTATATGGCTTATGCTAAACGTATCCGGACTGGTTTGACTGGGAGGATAGACTTGCTTAATCTGAATATCAGTGACAAATAATACAACTGGACTTCAGAGCCAACCATGGATTATCCATAATAAACACCATGTCCAACCACAGGAATGCTCATAAGTGTGCATTGTAACAAAGCACATTGGACCAAAGGTCTGTGACTGACACTCTAATCAAATCATTGGATGCATCTCCGGTTGACCATTAGTTGGTGGGTTGGTGGTATGCTGCATCTGTTTACAACCCCAAATACATACTGAGGGTGTCACTGGAACATCAACCAGATGCTTTTTTGAAGGATTACCTAAACTACTACCTAAGGAAGATCATTTCCTGTATAACGAGGGAGGTTGTTGATGTGGATACCAATGGATACTATTCAAAACTCAGCAGCTAATATTCAGTAATGGGTAACCTACAAGCCATTTTACGACAACACTGATGAGCAAAATATCAACCTCAAGACAGAGGCCTTCCATGCAGTGTTAGTGGAGGAGATGTCTGAATCTGACTCATAGTTGTTGGCAAGCCAGAAAAGTGAGAGCCGCAGTGTTTGCTGAAGTGAACAACAGAGATGCAGTCCTTAGCAATGAAATGCCTTAAAAAGTGATATATTCTTGGTCCTATCAGGTTTCTATATCTTGTCCTACACTTTTGCCCTGCTTCTCCTAATGCTCCTTCCTTTGACACAACACAAGTTAAGTACTCTGAGAATTACTTACAGAAGATTAAACGTTCTCCATTTTAATAATCATAGTTTTGTTTCTCCCATATTATAGCTTCATAAATAACAATTGTCCTCCTCTCTTCAAGCACCAAAGTGTCTATGGAAGGCAATCAGCCAGTATCATTGCCAGTTATTCCTTTCCAGTCTTAACTCTGAATAGTAAATCTTCATATAGTTACCAGTCAATGTTATCATTAACCACATTATTATATTTTCCTTTATATAAGCTTCTACAGAGCTGTCTGCCTATACTTTGTATTTAACTGATGCAACCTATAGTCCACTGTTACATCATTCCTTGCCCCACTATTACTGACCCAAGTCTCAGCATTATCAAGTACTTTTGTATTGCCCTCAGCAGCCATGGTATTTAAATGAATATATTATTCCCTAGACAATGTTGTGTCTTTCAGCATTTCCCGGTTAGGGGTCACCACAGCGGAACTCCGGTCCGCTAATGGTTGGCAGTCGATTTTTATGTGCCGAGTTGCCAGCCCTGACTCACAACCTTCAACGAAGGTACGCCCATTCACGCATGTCTCCACGCAGAAGACGCTCTAACTGAGAATCAAACCAGACAGCGTCTTACTGTGAGGCGACAACGCTACAGCAGCACCACTACCGCGGATTATTATTCCCTAGACAATAAGATTCACAAATGAGTATGCTCAGTTTAACCATCATAACAAGATCCACATTCTCCTAATATTTGTAATTACCTACCCGAGTTATGAATAGCATTGCCTATGTCATTCACCTGAAGTATCAGTCAACAGCAAGACATCCATAAAGGTATCTTTTTTACTCATTTGTTAAAAACAATTGACTATATTTCAACATCCTCAGTTTGGTAAAGTTTATATCATCTTACTCTACATGTATTATATGGACATGTCATTTAACATAGCACAAAACTATTCTTATAAGATATTCCATTACTAATATTTCATACCTTTCATCAGTAGTACACTATCTACATCTGACTGTATAGATATAAACATGGGATCCTTAGCACATCACTGATAATTGTGTATACCATTCTTTAAAATACTCTCTTTATCCTGTAAATGAGCTGTCACTGCAGCCCTTAGCATTTTCCTCTCGCAGTTTGCATCCTGTATAAGTAGAAATTAATTATTTATCAATCTAGCAAGGTATTGCTTTCAAACTGCTTTCCTCTCATGACTTAGGTATTTATCTTCATTACCAAATGATTTTTCTTCTTCCTGGTGTGTATATCCCAATTAACTAAAGAGAAAACACATCATGTTGTCATACAAGTATTCAAAATACCTTTTTGCTTTCATTTGGTCTCACTTCTACTCAAGCCCAAAGAAAGTGAAGTTTGCACTATCTACAAAATCATTAATTCTCAAATTAAATTGGAATCTAGTGACATTATCCAAATGTTTGCATCTGCTTCATATACACTAAATGATAACAGCAGTGATGTAGCAGTAGCGTTGTTGCCTCACAGCAAGAGGTTCTCCCATTTGATTCTCGGCTGGAGCATCTTCTATGTGGAGTCTGCATGTCCTCCCCAGTGGTTGAGTGGTGTTCAAAAGACATGCGTAGAATGAGTGTGCCTTCGTTGAAGGTTGAGCATCAAGCTGGCACCTTGGCACCTGTAAAAAAATCTAATGCTAATCATTAGTGGACCGGAGTTCTGCCGTGGTGACCCCCTAACTGGGAAAAGCTGAAAGAAGAACTTGATATAAGCTAAACAACTTGTCTGCTTTCATTCCTAGCACATAAAAGTTTTCATTTCATAACTGTTTTGTATGACCTTCTGTCTTGTTCCAGTTATCATCAAGATCTCACTCCATAAGATAGTTATCATCAAGATCTCACTCCATAAAATGTAGCCATTATTCCCTAATTCAACTAATGTTTTATTCTTTTAATCCTCAGTGTCCTTTGACTCATGTTCAGTACTTAATTATCCCCCAACTGCAACACTGCAGGCTGTAATGTTACTTCCTGTCTTCTATTCTCACCCTTAATATTTTTTGTAAGCTTCACCCTTGCTAAATGCTGTTCTGAACTTGTGTTCACTATTCTACAGCACATGAATATGATTTTCTGTTCTGATCTCTTTCTTTTCTTCAGGTCAGCAAATATTCACTCTGTACTCTACCATTAACAGTTTTTTTTTCCTTTCATAGCTGCTCCAGTGGTATAGAGTGGCAAAGCCCTGTACTGGGCCCAGCCAACCTGGGTTTAATTAGCTGCTCAGAGACTGACAGAGAGACGGGGAGGGATGTGTGTATCCAACATGAGGTTGGTGATTATGTGGGCACTTCTAGTGGCAATCCCTGGTGGAGGCAAGTGACATTCCTTTTGGGGGACATTGTCCAAAGAGGAAAAGTCTGGTGGGCCTTGTTGAGCTGCTATAGAGGTAGGCTGATAAGCCTTATGACCCCATTGCATGCCTGCCCCTTGGACAAAGCCTTCGTTGAAGGTTGGGCATCAAGCTGGCACCTTGGCACCTGTAAAAAATCTAATGCTAATCATTAGCGGACCGGAGTTCTGCCGTGGTGACCCCCTAACTGGGAAAAGCTGAAAGAAGAACTTGATATAAGCTAAACAACTTGTCTGCTTTCATTCCTAGCACATAAAAGTTTTCATTTCATAACTGTTTTGTATGACCTTCTGTCTTGTTCCAGTTATCATCAAGATCTCACTCCATAAAATGTAGCCATTATTCCCTAATTCAACTAATGTTTTATTCTTTTAATCCTCAGTGTCCTTTGATTCACGTTCAGTACTTAATTATCCCCCAACTGCAACACTGCAGGCTGTAATGTTACTTCCTGTCTTCTATTCTCACCCTTAATATTTTTTGTAAGCTTCACCCTTGCTAAATGCTGTTCTGAACTTGTGTTCACTATTCTACAGCACATGAATATGATTTTCTGTTCTGATTTCTTTCTTTTCTTCAGGTCAGCAAATATTCACTCTGTACTCTACCATTAACAGTTTTTTTTTTCCTTTCATAGCTGCTCCAGTGGTATAGAGTGGCAAAGCCCTGTACTGGGCCCAGCCAACCTGGGTTTAATTAGCTGCTCAGAGACTGACAGAGAGACGGGGAGGGATGTGTGTATCCAACATGAGGTTGGTGATTATGTGGGCACTTCTAGTGGCAATCCCTGGTGGAGGCAAGTGACATTCCTTTTGGGGGACATTGTCCAAAGAGGAAAAGTCTGGTGGGCCTTGTTGAGCTGCTATAGAGGTAGGCTGATAAGCCTTATGACCCCATTGCATGCCTGCCCCTTGGACAAAACCACAAAGGCCACAAAGGAGGAAGGGAAGAATTGGGTTGGCCTAAAGTAAAAGCTCTTGGGCTGATATTGGCAGTGAAGAACCCTAAAACCCTCTTAAATTCTGTACCTGGCCCCAGCTATGTCATTGTTAGTCAAAGGGAGGCATGGTGAAGCAGGAAGGCCAGTGGATGATACATGGATGTGAAAAGTGTTTAAAAAGTTTTGTCCTCACAAGTGGTACATCATTTATTCATGCTTATTATGTTAATCAGACAATCAGCTTTTCCCTGAGTTTCACAACCGCTACCATCTGCATTAACTCTTCCCTATTACCTACATGTTTTTACTCCTGGTACCTCACAATGAAATCATATTAACTCATTAAGTTTAAGTATTTTTTTGTTAACTGGATAAGTCCCACTAGGTCAATGGCCTCTTTTCAAGGAAGAATAAAGGTGATATTCATACTGCCTATGGAATATTTGCCCTACTTTTTCTACAGGAAGAGCAATAGGTCTTGCCACTGGGGAGAGAAATGCTAAGATGGAGTCTACAGAGGACAGTAAATTTAAATCCAAATGCTGTTAGTAGTGCTGGAGTAGCTATAGCAGCCTTGAGTGATGTGAGACCGAATACAGTATTGATAGCAATGGAAGATCAACCTGTTGCTGTGGGGGATGCAGTAGAAAAGTGTAAAGTAGCAATGTAGGGAACAGCATGTTCTGTAGGGAACAGCATATTCTGTAGGGAAGAGCATGTTCTGTAGGGAACGGTATGTTTTGTATGGAACGGCATGTTCAGTGGCTTCTGTAATGTAGGGAATGGCATGTTCTGTGGGGAAGAGCATGTTCTGTAGGGAACAGCATGTTCAGTGGCTACTGCAATTTAGGAAACAGCATGTTCTGTAGGAAATGGCATGTAATGTAGGGAACAGCATGATGCTCTTCGTGTTTCACTGTTGCAGTCATTACATTTGGGTAATCCTGCTGGCAGGTTGCTCTCAGTCGACCTGAATTCCAAAGTCTTGGGTCCAGCGTCAGTTGCTGTCGCCCCTTCCCTGACGTCAGGTCATCAGGGGTATAAAAGATGCAGCCAATGTCATTTTCTTCAGTCTTTCTTGCTGCGCGGTGCCCAAAGCAGAAGCAGTTCGCAAGTGCCGGTCGGCTGACTCCTGAGATTTTCGTGTTCAAGTTTCAGATCCGAAGTCTTCATTAAAGTTAAGTACCCCGTTGTGGAAACTTTTTTCTTGCTCCAGACCGATGTCAGAAAAAGTTAATAATTGTATTTCTTGTGGAAAGCAAATACCTCATAAGGACTTTCATTCTTACTGTATTCCTTGCCTAGGTCCTGACCACGACTTTTCAAGTTGTCAGTTTTGTGCTAGATTTAACCAATGCACTATTAAGCATCGGTATGATTGTGTATTAAACTATTTTAGCCGCAGATTTAATTATAAAATATCATTGGACAGCCATCCGACTATCGGAGTTCGCAAAAAATGCAAAGAAAAAGAAAAAGATAGGCAACTGAGGCCCAAAACCACCGACGAAGCTTCTCCTAAGCCAGTCGCTGTTTCACCGGTTCTCAGTGAGGCACTTTCACAGCCCCTGACACCCGCTACTTTAGAGTCGCAAGCCGCTACCGACTCCCATGTGGAGTCGGCTATGCCACTGGAAACTCAAGGAATTGGAGCCTCGGACGCTATTCCCTCAGATGGGTCCAGAGCCATTGAGCAGGCACCAGCTTCTGAGGGTGTATTCAGACCTAAATATCTATACATTAAACCGACTTCAGCTTCAAAGGCAAAGACTAAAGCACCTTCAAAGACAAAAAAACAATCTCAAGAGCCACATGGACAGGCCTCCATGCCCAAAAAACAGATGCTCAAAATGGCAGAAGACTTGATTACCTTGATCAGAGGTTCCCATCCCCCTCCTGATAAGAGGCCTAGGCAAAAGACAGACTATGAATCTTCAGATCATGTTTCTATTTCTTCTGATTCCTCTTCTGATCAGGAATATTCTCTCCCTCCTTATGAGGATTCTGATGCTGAAGAATCTATTCCTTCAGCTTCTCCTCCTGAGGACTATTCTTTATGGGGAAACCTTGCATACCATGAGGGAGCATTTCCACTGGGAGAGCCAAGATTTTTCAGAATCAAAAAAGAGGCTCAGGGATTTCCTTTTACTACTTCAGCACAGACCAATAGCCATTCCACCTGTGTTGGGCATTGTAGATGATGTTTTTTCAGAGTCTAGTCTTACCCCTGACTCCTTACCTCCAGCTCCTGTTAAGCCTGACAGATATTACAGGGTTCCTGACTCTCATAAATTCCTTTTTAAAAACCCTGTTGCAGACCCAGGAACTATTTCACAAGGTCCCAAGGGAGTTAAGGCTTCCAATGCAAAAAAACCCTACCCTCTCTGACAGGGATTCTAGGGCACTGGACGGATGGGGAAAAAAGGTATACACATCTGCTACCTTGGCTATAAGGGCCTTAAACTGTCAGTTTCATATGCTCAAATATCAGCAACATGTCATGGCATTGCTTAAACAGAAAATGTTGTTAAACTCTGAATGTGCAGAAAACAAGGAAATGCAGGATTTATTGCATGCAGCTGAACAAGTTGGAAAGCATACTTTGCAATGTGGTTTTGATTCTTTGGAGGCCTCCTGCAGGGCCGCAGTTACGGGTTCTGTAATTAGGAGGCATGCTTGGTTAAAGGAACAAAATCTGCCTGATCATGTCAAGGTTAAATTATTAGATGCACCTTTACAGCATGATATTTTATTTGGTGTTAAGGCAGAAGAGGTGTTAAAGAAAATGGAGGACAAAGCTAAATCTATGCAAACTGTCAAAGTTTTTTACAAGTACAGCCACCTAGGTTTAGTAGACACTGGCCAACAAAGAATTGGTCCTTTCCTGTGTCAGACAGACCTCAAAGGGGCAGACCTAGATGCCCTAGAGGCAGATCCCAGGCGCAAGGTTCTTACAGGTCAAAGCAATGGGGTGCCTGTACCTCCAAAGTTGGAGAAGACAAATCTCAACCATACAGGAAACAGTCCCAATGACTTCCCCCTGCCTGCATCAAGCACTTATCTCCTGGCAGTACCCTTAGGGGGAAAATTAGCACTTTTTTCTTAAAATTGGCACATCATAACCCAGGACAAGTGGGTTCTAAATATCATGTCACAAGGCTACAAGATCCATTTCCATACCCTGCCAAAGGCAAACGGCTGGCCAGATCTGCCAAAAAATCAATGGGTAGAGGCACAAAACAAGTCTCATCCATCATGGACATGGGGCCATTCGACAAGTACCAGAGCAAGAGCAGGGGCAAGGATTGTACTCAAGACTGTTCTTGGTACCCAGAAAGGACAAGGCCTGGAGGCCAATACTGGACCTATCTATTCTGAACACATTCCTGGATATACCAAAATTCAGGATGTTGACCTTACAGCAGCTCCTGCCTATGCTGGGCAGCAAGGCTTGGCTTGTGACTTTAGACCTAAAAGAGGCATACCTGCATGTCCCTGTCAGACAAATATGCAGAAGATACCTCAGATTCAAGGCTGGCTCAATGCATTACCAATTCTCTGCACTGCCCTTTGGCTTATCTACTGCACCCAGGGTCTTTACAAAGTGCCTGGCACTAGTAGTTGCATTTTGAAGACAAAAAGGCATACAAATATATCCTTACTTGGATGACTGTCTAATTCAAGCAGAGAACAAGGACATTCTTCTACAGCATGTGGCGTTTGTGAAAAAACTTCTAACATGTCTAGGGTACACAGTCAACAAAAAGAAATCAAAACCACTACCCTCTCAAGAGATAATATTCCTGGGTGCAAGCTTAAATACAACTGCCCAGATGGCTTATCTCATGCCAGACAAACAAAGGCAACTGACTACCCATTTCAAAATGATGTCAACAAAGGCCCAGTTATCTGCAAGAAAAAGTCTGCAGGCTTTGGGCTTCATGGCATCCTGCATCCTACTAATTCCATATGCAAGACTGCATATGAGGAAACTTCAATGGAACCTAAAAAGTGTCTGGACGCAACATTGCCACAGCCTGGAAACAATGATTACTCTCATTCCCTGCCTGCAACAGGAGTTCCAATGGTGGGTGAAGGCTTGTCACCAAAACAAGGGACAGCCATTCACATTACCCCCAGCCAGGCAGAACCTAACAATGGATGCATCAGATTATGCCTGGGGGGCACACATGGCAGGAAGATGCATTCAGGTCTCCTGGTCCATAAACCAAATGCATCTACATATCAATAAAAAAGAAATGCTAGCTGTTCAAAATGCCCTGACAGCCTTCAAGGACCTACTTCATCTGGGACAACTACTGATAAAGACAGACAACACCATGGTCATGTGGTATGTAAACAAGCAAGGGAGCACACATTCTTACCCCTTTGCAGACAAGCCATGGCTTTGTGGGACACGGCATTGACTTACCAAGTTCATCTGCAGGCACAATTCCTGCCAGGAAAGGAAAATACTCTGGCAGACGAACTAAGCAGAAACCTCATGGATCCCCACGAGTGGCAGCTGGATCCACAAGTCTTCAGCATGATAACAAGGAGATGGGGATGCCCGGACATAGATCTATTTGCCTCCCCTCACAACTACCAGCTAAAAAGATTCTGCACAAAGACTTATCACAGACAAGCATGGAAAGTGAACACCTTATCTTTCAACTGGACAAACCTATCAGTATATGCCTTTCCCCCACTGCCTCTCCTCCCCAAGGTATTCCTAAAGGTCAGGCAGGAGAAATCAAAGATGATATTGATTGCCCCAGACTGGCCACACCAGTACTGGTATCCGATCTTAAGGAACTTGTCTCAATGCCCAGCCTGGACCTTACCTCAAATACCTCATCTACTGTCCCAGCAAAACAATCAGATTCTGCACAGCCAACTCAGGACTCTAAACCTGGCAGCATGGCGGATAATGTAGCTGTGTAAAGCACGCCGCTCAGTAAAGCTGAGATGGATGTCATTTTGGAAGCCAGAAGGCCTAGTACTAGGAAATCTTATGCTGGAAAATGGAAGAGATTTTGTGCTTGGAACCAGGCACAAGGAACTGATACAGCTATACCAAATATTCCTTAGATTTTGCAATACTTAACTGAGATGCTGGACAAAGGCCTATCTTTTTCATCAATTAAAATTCATGCCTCTGCCATTTCGGTTCATTACAGTACAGAGCCACCAATCTTTTCTCATCCTTTATTAAGGTAGTACCTCAGAGGAGCCAAAAATGTAAGGCCTCCAAGGAGACTGCAAATACCTGCATGGGACCTCAATTATGTCTTGGAAAAACTCACCTTACCTCCATTTGAGCCAGCTGCTACTGCTGATATAAAGTTTTTATCTTGGAAAACAGCTCTGCTCCTAGCAATAACTTCTGCAAGATGAGTGTCAGAGCTACAGGCACTCATGGCTGTGGAACCTTTTATCATTTTTTATCCAGACAGAGTCTCTCTGAGGACAAACCCAACATTTATGCCTAAGGTGGTGTCCAGTGTGGCCCTTAACCATAAACCACAGCAAGTTATCTTATCCTGATATTTTGTCACATCTGTAAAACCAACAAAAGTTAGTGCAGCAGTCTTGCATACTTAAACTATGAGGGTAATAACTCTTATTTATATCTCCTTTAAAATTCAAAGATAATTCTGGTTGTAGTAATGGTGTTTTGTCAAGTAACAGGCATCAGAATGCCATTAAATATTTTACTACAGACATAGTGCTCCTGGCTTAGTTAAACCCTGCTTTTGGACATTTTCTCCACTAAAACTAACTACATAGCCAGCTTTTAGTCCCTGCAAAACCATGGCTAATCATCTTTGTCTGTGTGGGTGCTGACTGGGGAAAAATGAGGAATGAAAATGCATTAATTTCCTAATTATGCTCTTTAACATGAACAGGGCTGTGATATGACCCTGTTAGGATGAAGATGATAATGAACATGAACAATATAAGCACTAGAGGGATCAGCAGCCCAGAGTGACTTACCTCAGTGCAAACTTTGGATTTTAAGAAGAGCTAATGCTTCCGATCATCAGGGATAGTTTCTCTTTTAGGTAGTTTTATAACTAATACCAGAACACCAGATACTATAACTCAATTTCTTTACTTAAGAATTCAGTATAATTCCCAAAAATAATAGAATAAATGCTCAGAATCATAAATATGTTTAAATATTTCTCTAATTCACTTAAAAGTTACTAGAATAACATATTTTGCATCAACATCTATTTTTGGACAATAAATATAAAACTCAGATGTCTGGATTGATTGACTGTAATCCTGAATGATTTACCAGCAAATCAGACTTTTGAAGGATAAAGCAAAAGTATGAACAAAATCAGGAAGGTCTGTGAAAGTAGGGACAGTGACAAGTATGCATTACTCCTCGATGAAATAAATCTTACTGCTTCTGCTGTTTGATGACTGCTAAACAGCAGTGACTAATCTGGTGTGACAGTACCAATGTTGCACAAGGCATTGCTGTTTGCTGAAATAAGTACATAACTAGTACTGCTGTGGCTTATGCATGTTAGTGTGTGTGTGTGTGTGTGTGTGTGTGTGTGTGTGTGTGTGTGTGTGTGTGTAAAAAACATCACTGATTTAATAATGCCAGGACACAGACATTATTCTTGTGCATCAGTAAAAAAACAAGTAATTATATTTAAAGTAAGACATAACATATATCACAGAACATTCCGACACTTAGATATTCTTGGAGTTTGGTTGCCTCCACTCACCAGACTGTCTAAATGGATAATGGGGACTCCTTTATCATCCTTGCCTCTATGGGGCCCCACCAAAGCTGTTGCTTGTTGGAGAAAAATGTGTCAATTTTCTGAATACGCTGTTTAACCTGAATGGTGCTGAGATATGACCCTTTTAGGATAAAGCTAATGGCCTCTGTTTACAACCACACCCATTCTAAAACCAGCCCTGTTGAAATGTGTGTGTGTTATGAGGGGCTGGAGATTGTGTGGATATTACATCTTTGATTTTCATCACAGTCAAACCTTAGAGGTAGTCATTATAGCTTGTGTTTGAGCTGAGGGGATCTCAGAGGTGTACAAAGAAGGTTACTATAGCTTGTGTGAGAGTGTACTGTCTAGGAGCAACAAATTTGAATATTACTGAAATCATTCTCACAATCACGTACTAGGCACATATACATGTGGCTACCTTTGACAGCTGTGGTGAAGAACATGCTATGTATATGTATATCATCAGTCACTTGAAATATATGACAAAGGCAATTTAAATCTCTGCTTTCATCCCAGTCTAACACCAGAGGGATGCATAGGCAGTGACTTGTCTTTTAGAGGGTTAGGAGGTAAGCAGCATTTCCAGAGAAGACTTAAATATTCTCACAACTACTGGGAAAAAATAAGACTGACATTCTTTTTTTCTTCATAATTTTATTTAGGCCACCATTGAGTAAAATGTTGAGAAAATGCTCTAAAATGCATCCCAGACCATCTGTAAACCTGTGGCTTCTTGGGCCCTGACTTGAGTTATTTCCTAAATGGTTATTACTGGGCTGTCTTGTTCAGGAAAGGTGTGTTGAAGGATGCAATGTATCACTGTTGCAGCTAAGTGCCAGTAACTCTAACTGCCTCTTTGTTAGACAGCTCAACATAGTGATAGTGTGATACATAGGCCTGTTGTAATGTAAAAGCTTGTAGCTGCAGGTCTGTCTGTGGATACTACTCCTAAAAGTTTGCAGCATGAAATAAAGGGTTGCTTAGGATGGATGGCATTGTTAGGATGATACTTATACTGTGCCCTTAACCAAACTATTCATTTGCTAACATTTTATCCAAATCCACAGAACAAGGGGGAGAGAATTCTGCATTCATTGGATGTACACAGCTTAGATTCTATTTGGACAAAACTAAAGTTTTCAGGAAGACAGAGCAATTACTAGTGGCATATGCTGCAGGATCACAAGGAAAGTTTATCTCCAAGCAGACTATTTCAAAGTGGATAGGCCACTGCATTTGTTTCTGCTATTCACAGCATGGCAAGCCTGTGCCTAAGGGCATTAGGCCACATTCAAGCAAAGCTGCAACCACTTCAGCAGCCTTTCTCAGTACCAACTAAAGACATTTTAGAGGCTGCTACTTGGAGTTCAGTGCACACCTTTACAAAGCATTATCATCTGCCTTTTTATTCTAAATCCAGAGCAGGCTTTTCCACTGCAGTTCTACAGGGCCTCTTAGCCACTCCTAATGCTGTTTAGCTCCAGCCTCCCAACCATAGCTTTGGGACTCTACCCAAATGTAATGACTGCAACAGTGAAACACGAAGAACATAGTACAGTTGTGTACACTTACCATAAATGTAGATGTTCGAGTGTATTCACTGTTGCAGTCCAGGTTACCCAGCCGCCATCCCCCTTATTTCTGCTGCAACTTATCTTTCCTTCTCTGATCTATGCAACCTGTTAGAGTGTGCCCAACAATATACTAAGGTTGAAAATAACTTTGCTACAAATATGCAACATAAATAAGGAATAAGATAAAGCTTGCTCAAATGTAGAAAGAAAGTTTAGTAATATGTGATTAGCATCCGTACTAAATGATTGTGGCTTAAAAAATACACACATCAAGAAAGTTTAAAATAAATGACTGTGGCTTAAAAAAATAAGGAACTTGCTTATGAGTGTATTACACACACATCAAGAAAACGTACTTCTTACAGACATGACAAGAGTGTAATCTGCTTTCACTGGACAACAGGACATGTTTTTCTAAGAAAGTTTAAAAATATGTTTTTCTAAGAAAGTTAATCCACAAGGCGTTTTCTTGAAGACAGTTTACTTATCAGCATTTACAGAATCCACAAGGCATTTTCTTGAAGACAGTTTACTTATCAGCATTTACAGAATCCACAAGGCATTTTCTTGAAGACAGTTTACTTATCATCATTTGGACAAGAACAGATGTGTTAGCATTTGCGTCATCAAGGCAGTATCTTTCCAAAACCAAGAGGGTGTGTGTTTAACTAAAATATGTATAAAAAGTCTGTATTAAATTGAATTATGTTAGAGGTATGGTAGGGACACAAGTCCTGAGGTAAATGTTATATCTCTCACATCATCTGTACTATATGAGAAGTAAAGTTGGAACAGTACTTTTAAGCTGCAACGTTTGTCCAGTTTGGTTTATTATAAAAAGTTATTGGTTACTGCTCTCTAAAGTTGATGCTGCAAAGTATATTCTCTCATCAGTGTATATTCTGCAAGTTTCTGTATGCGATAGACAGTGAATGCAAATATAACTAGACTTTGAATTTTAGCAGAATCCAGCCAGCAAATCCCACAGCAAGAGCAAGCAGTAAGAAGCAGTAAGCAGAGCCAAATATTTTTTTCAATGGCAAGCTAGCCTGCATCTGAACCTACACTCTGCATTCAACCACAGGGGGAGTGATGGTAAGCCCTGCAGAGGGTTACTTCAGTTAAATTGCAGTAACTACATTTGTACGTATGTGTCAATTCTGAACAGAAGTATTCCAGTTTATGCAGCTTGCAGTAGTAAAGTTTTTTAGATGTCTACATCCAGAGTGAGACAGAAGTTCCAGTTGCAGTGCCATAATTTCGCTAAAGAAAAGGGGGATATCCACTAGCCCAACAGTCCACTGCCTGTTGTGCTTTCCCAGCTTCTCGAGTGACTTTGAAAAATTTCCAGCCATCTGCAACAACAGCCTGATCACCTGTTTTCTTGCTCACTGGTAAGACCTTTTTCTACGTCACATTTGTTAGTATGGATGCTATTAGGCAGAATTCTAGCAAATGTAAGCCAAGTTTTACTCTTAATGTAGCAGAACAACCAGATAAAATATGGAGTAAATTGCAATGTTGGTATACACAACACATTAGTAAGTGTAAAACCTTGTTAGGGCAAGTTGACATACAGGCATTATGTAAGTGGATTATAACATTTGATTGGTATTTGCAACAAAAAAATGAAGTATATTATAGTAAATGTTTATTGTGTGATTCAAGAGAACCTGCATTTTGTGTAATATGCCATAAAAAAGTCTTGCATGATATTGCTAAAAAAATAGACTGTGCAGACAGATCTGTTCATGATAAAGAATTAATTAAGGGTACACAGTTTTCATTACATCCAGATGTCAAGCAGTTATGTCCTGTCAGTACATTAATTTCTGAATTACAACAGCAGTCAAATCTGTTATTGACAGAGCCCCCTGTAGATCTTGTAACTCCCTTTAAAAATGATGTACAATCATGGAACGATGCCACTGCTACACATAAGGATGAGGACAGAAACAAAGCGTATGATACATTGACAGAAGAATTTAATAAGTTTTTAAAAGAGAAACAAAATGAATTTAAAATGTTCAAAACTGACATCCAAGATCTCTGTCAAAAGTGCATAGGAGCCCTGCAGTCCACAGAGGAATCCAATAATAGGTATCATACATCCCTTAAACACTTACAGGTAGAAATGACAGACCTTAAACAGCGTTTGAAGGAAAAGGAAGAAGAATTAGATGAACTAACAGAGACTAACCTCCAAAATACTATTTTGATATCCCAGCTTAAGGAAGAGTTAAAAACCACAAAACCAGTCCAAATTATAGAACAGGGACAGGGAACCACTACAGATTTATATACACAGTCTAGATTATTACAGAGTTTACCACAGTGGAATGATAAAAAAGGCATATTTTATAACATGCTTACATTTGAAGAATGGGTGGCATATACAGCAGGATCTGATACATGGACAGATGCATTACTTAGATGTTTTTGGAATTTTATTCCCAAATGTTTTAAAACTTTCATTCAATTAAAACAAGATGATTATCAGTTAAATACTAAAGTAGGACGTATGGCAGCCATTTTAATGGCATTTACACAAGGGCAGCCTCTCACAGCCAAATTATTAGATAATTTTAAAATTACTATCACAGATAAATTAATGGAACAAAGTGATCATTTTAGACTTGCCTTTCAAATCATATATAAGAAAACAGATAGTGACATGGAAAAAAGAGACATACAAAAACAGTTAATACATTGCTTCTTAGAACAAGTAAAAGGGTTTCCAGGGGATATTAAATGTATCTACGAAGAAAATTCTGATACCCTCACTGATTTGGTACAAAAACTAATGAGGGGACGGACTATGGCTGATGATGGGACATTATACTCACACCATATCTTTGCATTTGAAGAAAATAGTGAGCCATTTGAAGTAATTGGTGAGATAAAAAACAGGGAAAGGCAAAGGTGGTGTGACCAACCACCAGTAGAAAGAGCTGCGTCAGCACCACCAGCTCCTGCCTCTATGCTTGTAGTACCAGAATCAAGCACATGTAATGAGCAAAAGGCACCAACATGCTTCTTTTGTAAAAAAATAGGACATGTTAAGCAAAATTGTGATCATTACAAAGCCTGGCGCAAAAAGAAAGAAGAACAGGGGGTATTTCCAAAAAGAGAGCAAACAAATTTACAAGAAAAGTCAGAAAAGCAGGATTATGTACAAAAACCTTACAATATTGGCAAAAACAGTTATAAGAGCCATCAATATGCAGGAAAAGAGAAAGTATGCCTGGTAGATTTTCAAACAGTTTCACCTATAAATCCGAAACATTTGATAGAACAGGCAGAAGGAATAGCTAGGCAACAGTTAAAAAAAGAGATTGAAAAACCTAAATATGTAGATCATTCAGACACAGAGGAAGATGACAAACAAAAACATGAGGTGTGTCATATTGCATTTGATAATAAAGGAGAGGATGAGTGGATTTCCTTACAATAGGGATGTGCCCCCACTACTCTGGTATCTTTCCTGACTACTTTTAAAAAGGGTCGAGATGAATGACCACTGATTGATATTTGGGTAGAGGGGTCATTGTGGAAAAATGTCTTAACAAACACAGGAGCAGCAGTATCTGTCACAAACAGACAGTTACCAGCAAATCCTATAAAAAAGGTTTGCATTTCAGCATTTAATGGCACAGGATGCTATGCAGTGAGTAGCCAAAGTGTGGACATAAAGTTTTGTCAGGAAGGACAGACATGGAAGGGTGCATTTTTAATGCATCCATATTGCACAAATACCATTATTGGTATGGACATTCGAGGACCTTTAGGTATAGTAATTGATTTACCTAATGAAATTTTGTGGATAGGAGACAAACAACAAAGAGAGGAAAAGCAAAATACAGGTTGCTATGCAATCTCTCTACCTGACAAACCTGAAAAACCTACAGGCTATGTAAATACAGACAGTGAGGATGTATGGAAGCATTTACAACAGCAATTCCCAAATCTATGGTCCAAGGGTCCCAGTGATTGTGGAAAACTAGAAAGCCCAGTAGGAGTAGGAAGTGATCAGGACTATATACCACCTTTTCAAAAACAATATCCTATTCCTAGGGAGGCAGAAGAACATATGGAAAAATGTATTGTAGAATGGGAAAAGGAAGGGATTATACAAAAAGGCAACAGTCCTACAAATTCACCAATCTGGCCAGTTAAGAAAAAAGATGGTAGTTATCGTCTTGTTATTGATTTACGGAAGGTTAATCAGTATACCACTCCTAGAGCACATTTGATTCCAGGAGTCCCAGAGTTGGCTGCACATATTAAGCCACAAAGTAAATGGTTTACAGTAATAGATTTAGCAAATGTTTTTTTTTTGCAGTTCCACTCAGGAAAAAAGATTGGCCAAGATTTGCCTTTACATTTAAAAACCAGCAATATGTTATGACAAGGTTACCACAAGGGTTTCAAAACAGTCCAGTTATTTTTCATCAGACAGTAGGATCCATTCTACAACATTTGGAAAAGGATGATTCAGTAATACATTACATTGATGATATTTTAATTCAGTCAGAAATAGTAGAGGAGCATGTACAGCTTCTTAAGAGAGTTTTTTATACTCTACAACAAGCAGGGTTTAAAGTTAAAAGTGAAAAAATTCAGTTTATGACACAAAAAGTTAAGTTTCTAGGTACTATTATAAAGCCAACAGGAAGATCTCCTTGCCCTGTACGTGTACAAGGCATTTTACAAATGGAAAAGCCACTGACTATAGCAGACTTACATAAATTCATGGGAATCATGAATTACAATAGGGAATTTATAGAGGATTATGCAGCCGTGGCTGCTCCCCTATACAAAATGTTACAGGAACAAAAGAACTCCACCTTTTTAGAGTGGGCATCTCATGAAGAGGAGGCATTTTCACAGATAAAAATAAAACTAGCACAAGCTACAGAACTAATAGCGCCCACACCAAGGTTACCATTTGTGTTACAAGCAGCAGCAGGAAAAAAAACACTGTCTGTGGTACTATTACAGGAATGGCCACATGGTAGTGACAACAGAATGGAAAAAACATTACACCCAGTCACTTTCTTTAGCAGGGAGATGACCCCAGTGGAATTTGGCTACCATCCATGTATACAGCAGTTATTAGCCATTTACTGGGGTATTAAACAAACTGAATATTTGACCGTATTTTCCAGCAGTATAGTACAAGCACCTCATCAAGCTGTAAAAGCTCTGGTAGACAGTTTTGAAATGAGCAAAATTACAGATGGTATTAGTCAGGCAGTCTTTGCAAAATGGATGGCACTTTTTGGAATGAAAACTGTTACTATACAGACAGGGGACAAATACTATTTATCAAACTACATGGGATATGAAGTAAAACAGCATAACTGTTTAGAAAAGATAATGTCACCAGAGGTGCAATTTTTAGCATCTGATTTTGATCACTTTAAGCCATCCATCTTTGTGGATGGAGCACGATATTGGGACCAAGGCAGATACTGGACAGGATTGGCCATAGTTCCAGAAAATCCACAACTGGGTTCTCCTGAACTAATCAAATTACCAGGGCATATGTCAGCTCAAAGAGCTGAACTGGAGGCAGTACTGTATGTGTTAAAGTATTACAATCCCATTAACATTTTTTCAGATAGTGCTTACGTAGTAAATTCTTTGAGATTACATATGGAAACGTGGGTAAGACGAGGATTTGTGGATAGTGTAGGTAAACCATTACAGCATGCTGAAGTATTAAAAGACATATATAAAGTTATAACAATGTCAAACCAACAAGGACAGTATAGCATCTTAAAAGTAAAAGCACATCAAAATCCAACCAGTGAAACTTACAGATTAAATGAGTTAGCTGATACTTTGGCAAAACAAGCAGCACAAAATGGAAAAGAACTTCCAGAATATGAATATATCAATATAGAAGTTAGTGTCTTAAAAGAGTTAGATAAAGAATCAATAGAGAAAGACCTTGTAAATATACAAAAACAACAGGGCTTAAAAGAAGAAATCGATCAGTGCAAATTGACAGGAGTATCACCAAAGGAGTACTATGCATACACCACCTCCAAAGGGTTACAGTTGCCATATGTACCATTCCAGTTGGCACGCCAGCTGGTCAAGTTAAATCACCAAATACTGGGCCATATAGGAACTGATAAGTTATGGGCAGTTGAAAAAGAAAAGTATTGGAACCCAAATTTAAAAAAGGTTTGTAAACTGATTATAGATGAATGTTTAATCTGTCTGCAGGTAAATGCTAAAAGCAAAAGGCCTCAGTTACATCGGGTACAGCCAGCAGATGGGCCATGGTACGCAGTTCAAATAGATTATGCAGGTCCATTACCAACAGCAAAGGGAGGTTACAGGTATCTACTAGTTGTAGTGGACGTTTGTTTCAAAATGGGTAGAAGCAATTCCTACCAAAACCATGACAGCAAAGGCAACAGCAGAAGCCTTATGGAAAAATATTTTCTGTCATTGGGGATGGCCACGGGTCATAGAGTCAGACAATGGCCCACAGTTTGTTAGTGATCTCATTAAACAAATGTGTAATTTGTTAAGCATACAGCAAAGGTTTCATGTACCATACCATCCACAATCCAATGGCATTGTAGAACGTATGAATCGGACGTTAAAAGAACGTCTAAAAAAGGCATGCTTGGAAAAGGGCAATACATGGGTACATCATCTGCCTGGTATTTTAATGGGTATTCGAGCAACACCAAACAGCAAAACAGGTATTTCCCCATATGAAATAATGACAGGCTGCAAAATGCCCATACTATTACCATTTGATCCAGATTTCCCTAATGGTAGGCCCATGCTAGAAATCAGCAAACATCAGGAATGGCTAAAACAACTTACTAGCATATGTGACTATAATGCAAGGGAGCAAGCGTTCCATCTATGGAAAAAAGGTGCCAATATTACCAGCTGAAGAAAACCTTCCATGTGGAACCATAGTATTGGTAAAAACATTCCAAATGGAAGGACCATGGGCCAGCAATTGGCAAGGCCCTTTTGAAGTAGTGGAACAAATTGGACCATTAGTGTACAAAATTAAAGGAAAAAAGAAAAACAGAACAATGTTGGTACATAAAGATCAGCTAAGAATGATCAAAAATAGTAAATCTGATTAAATGTATTCTTTTGTAGGTTTCCAATAGAGAAAACCATAATGAAATTGACTTGGTTTAAAGTGCATCCTTTTGGAAATCCAGTTTCGGATGACCAAAGGCAAAATGATTCAACAATGGAATTTCTATTTAAAGGATGTTTTTTTAAATTGATAATAGCTATCATACTAACTATTATTGTATTGCTTAGTATTAAATTATACTTACAACCTGATAATCAAACTCTAAAGTTACATAAGAGAGAGAGTAAAGAAATGTGGAAAAATGAACAAGACTGGTCACCATCTTTTAACACTTTTTTAGCAAGACAATGCTGGTATGCAAAAAGCATGAATGTTTCTAATTGTTGGGTATGTAGTTTAATACCAAAAATAACAGGGGTAATGCCTCTAATACCTATTCCACTAAATTCCACTAAATTCTCTTAGTAGTTGGAGGGTATTAATAAATGAAACTGGAAATCAAATTATAAATGTACAATTGCGTAAAGCAAGAGTACAGTTATCTGCTATAGTACAGGGGATCACATGTTTTCAACAAAATGGAACTGTTCCAGTGGGCAATAGCAATTGTATTCAAACAATTGAAATGGTAAATTTTCACAACCACATACCAGTACGTGGAGTATTTTCTCATGGTTTTCCTATTTTAATACCAATTAAGGGTCAATTAATATTAAGTGATTCAGCAGTATTTCATTTTTCACAAAATAATAAAAATGAGTGTAAAACCAATATTACATGTTGGAGAAGTAAAACAGATAAAAACTTTACAGATAAAAACTTTACAGTACACCAGACTGAGTAAAGAGAAGGTCACAGTAAGCTGCCTGTCGGGCGCTAGAATCCGCCACATAACGCAAGCACTCAGGTCTCTCAACAGCAGGTACAAGTACAACTCAGTCATTGTCCACGCTGGTGTCAACGACCTGAGACGTACCTCCTTGGACTACATGAAAAGGAACATCGAGGAGCTCTCTGATTATGTAGCCCAGGCAGGTATGACCCTGACCTTGAGCAGTATCCTACCTTCACCTAGAATGATGCCACAATACAGTGATAAGATGATCAGCTTTAATAATTGGCTTAAATTCTGGTGTCATTCAAAGGGGATCCAATGTCTGTCTGCCTGGGATGACATGCTGGACAAGCCACACTGCTTCACAAGGGACGGCTTGCACCTGTCACCCTGGGCTTCGGATATTGGCAAAGGCTCTTGCCACCCCCATATTGCCTTTTTAGGCAAGGCTCAAATTCTAAACCTACCACCCTAGAACACCAAAAGGAAAAACTAAGGGTAATGCTGCTCAATGCCAGAAGTCTCAATCTCAAGATGCACGCACTCGAGGCCCTTCTCAATATGGAGAACATTGATGTCTGTGCTGTGACAGAAACCTGGTTCAAGGCTCCTGAGAGCACCCCAGCACTAACAGGTTTCACCTCATATCATGCGTTCTGGCCCCAAAATCCGGACAACACCAAGAAAGGAGGGGGGGTGTCCATATTCATAAAGGACACCCACACCTCAATGTTGGTGGCAACGCATGATGCATCGGAGACCATCCAGGTGCAATTAACCATAGGCAAGACTGCTCTGCAATTTGTAGCATGTTACAGGCCACCCTCTCAAACTCAGGAACCTCACATGGCCTTCCTGAAAACATTGGAGGATAAATGTATCTCCAAACACCATCATACTAGGTGACTTCAACTACCCTAATATAGACTGGGAACACTACTCAAGCCCGAACACTCTAAACCAAAGATTCCTGGAGTTCATAAACTCAAATGCCATGGAACAACTAGTCACCATCCCCACAAGAGGAGAAAACATACTTGATCTCATCATCACGAACATGGGATCAAAATGTTCAACACCGGAAGTATACCCCTCACTGGTGAGATCAGATCATAAACTAATCTCGCTGGAGGTCCTCATCCTGCCCCCACCTGAAACAAAAAAGACCACAGTGAAAAACTTCTCAAAAGCCGATTTCACACTTCTAAAAACTAGTGTGGTCTCCTTTAAGGCCCCTGAGCCAGTGGTAAACATTACTCAAACCACTGAATCACTTACAAATGCCTTCTACCAGCACCTACAGGACTGCAAGGATCAGGCAATCCCAAACAAAACTAAGACTGTCTGTACCGAAGGCAAGCGTCCAGTCTGGTGGACCCCAGCCATAAACAAGCTCTACAACAAAAGGAGGAAGCTACTACAAGATAGAGTAAAATCCTTGAAGGGTAAGACACCTTTGATCATTATAAGTAAAAAACTAAGAGCTCTCATAAAATCATCCAAGGCAAATTTTGAGAGAAAAATCGCCAAGGACTCTAAAGACAATCATAAGGCCTTCTTTAGCTATGTTAGAAACCTAGGAGGAAACTCCCAGATATGCTCAGAATTAGTTCAAAATGATGTGAAAATTACTGAACCTACACACATTGCCAATATACTGGCTGACAGGTTCAGTGCAAACTTCTCCCCAAAAGGAGAGATATCTATTCCAGAGGATTGTAGCCCCCCAAACATCTCCAACGCCCAGGTGAGAACTGCCCTCACTAAGGCAAAAAGCACAGCATCCAGTGGGACCGGATGGTGTCCGCGGCTGTGTGCTTCACGAACTCAATGAGGAATTAAACCCACAGTTAGGACAGCTGTTTAATCTTAGCCTCACCTCAGGATACGTACCCAAGGAGTGGCGCACGGCGACTGTGGTCCCACTTCATAAGGGCGGTGCCTCCACAGACCCTGGAAATTACTGCCCCATTAGCTTGACAAGCCTTATCTGCAAAGCCATGGAGAGGATCATAATGGAACTCATAAATAAAGACATAGGGAACTTGCAGACTTTGGATCCAACCCAGTTTGGCTTTGTCAAAGGCAGATCCTGCCTCTTAAACTTGGTTGACTTTTTCGAGACAGTCACCAAGGCCATTGATGAGGAAAGGCAGTCCATACAGCCTACCTCGACCTGGCAAAGGCCTTCAACACAATACCCCACTCAGGTATCATCGAAAAACTCATCAGCTTGAATGTAAACCCATACATCACAAGATGGGTTGCAAACTGGCTAAGTGACAGAACCCACAGGGTCAGAGTTGCTGGAGCCATGTCAGACTAAAAGCCTGTCACAAGTGGTGTCCCACAGGGCTCAGTCCTGGGTCCACTCTTGTTCGGCATCTACTTTTCTGAAGTACAAGCAAACACAGGAGGGTTATGGCTGACAAAGTTTGCAGATGACTGCAAACTGGGTGCCATAGTTGAAAACACATCTGACACAGATATCCTCCAGAAGGGCCTCACAGAAACAGATAACTGGTGCCAGAGCCATGGCCTGAAGTTAAACGCCAAAAAATGCATAGTCATACCCTTCGGGAAAAACAAGGTTACCCCTAGCTACCATATAGGTGGCAATCCACTGAGCACAGAAAAAGTCATCAGGGATCTGGGGACCCAGGTTGACAGTAGCCTTCGCTTGACACTCATGTTGCTAAAGTAGTTAGGAAAACCTTCTATATCGCCCACCTGATCATGTAGGGATTCACATCTAGATCAAGGGAGGTCATCGTCCCCTGTACTCATCACTCATTAGACCTATGATTGAGTACAATGCCCCGCTCGAATGTATCTGACCAGACACCTGCTGTAGCTTGAAAGGCCCCAAAAGTTCCTCACCAAAAGGATACAGGGTCTCAACAATATGTCTTATGCTGCCCGACTGAAAGAACTCCAGCTCCATTCAGTCTCATACCGCTTGCTCAGAGGTGACCTGTGCCTGACATATAAGGCCATGTCAAACCCAGATTTGATGAATATGCTTCACCTCAAAAAATCTAGATCCCTCAGAACCACAAGGGCGGGAGACTTAAACCTTGACACGGTTATAAATAGAACGTGCTGGAGGGACAGATTCATCACCCAGAGACTCCCTATGCTGTGGAACAAAATCCCGGTACATGTGAGGCAGAGCACCTCTCTGGCCTTGTTCAAGAGGAATCTTGACCAATGGATGGGAGATTGCAGATATACCCCAGGGATTACTTCAGTGTCACTGCTTGACAGAGGCACAGCAAAATGATAGGCATAGTTTTTATTCAAACTAAAGGGATGGCGAAAGCCACATAACTATGGGCTAGGCTTATAAATGTCCTTGGGCAGATAGCCTAGTATGAACCTATGAACCTATGAACCTATGAAGTTGTACATGATAAAACTCCTACTATGGGGCAAGTAAATGGCAGTCTGGTAAATAGCAGTGTTGCTCTATCAGATGGGTTATATTACATCTGTGGTAAATATGCTTATAAATGGTTACCAAAGGGATGGGATGGCACCTGTTATATAGGATTAGTGGTACCAGCAATGCATCATATAAAAGAGTTACCAAAAGGAAACATTAAAAATGCAAAAAAGAAAAGGGATATATTATCTGTGATTGAAAGTCCAGAAAATCCAGTAGACACCTTAGATACATCACATATGTATCATCAAAATCTTGATTATATTAAATTAAAAGATATGGATTTAGGAGATGATGTAATATCTGGAGCAGGTATTTTCCCTTGGTATGGGGCTGCAAAAGCCATCTGGGAGCTGAGAAAACTATTTAAACTGGTTGAGGTATTGGCAAATGCCACTTTTAATGCAGTCCTTGACATTACTGTCGAAATGACAGCAATACGAACTATGGTTTTACAAAATCGAATGGCATTAGATTACATATTAGCATCCCAAGGGGGTACATGTGCTTTAATAGGAGAACAATGTTGTACATTTATTCCAGACAAAACAGAATCTGTAAAAGCACATTTAGGAGTAATTGCACAAGTGTCTCAACATACTAGAAAAAACTGGAATGATGACTGGAGTGAATGGTTTAGTAATCTGTTTACAGGATGGACAGGAAAAATCACTGTATTTTTAATTTCTTTCATTGTTATTGTAATGCTCGGTTGCATATTATTTACATGTATTAAAGTCTGCTTAGCAAAAACTAGTCAAGTTACAGTTATTAATTGTCATAATGAAAAAGTATTATCAAATAATGCTGAATTTATTTCTCTAGTTTAAAATAAAAAAAAAAAAAAAAAAAAAAAAAAAAGAAGGAATTGTTAGAGTGTGCCCAACAATAAACTAAGGCTGAAAATAACTTTGCTACAAATATGCAACATAAATAAGGAATAAGATAAAGCGTGCTCAAATGTAGAAAGAAAGTTTAGTAATATGTGATTAGCATCCGTACTAAATGATTGTGGCTTAAAAAATACACACATCAAGAAAGTTTAAAATAAATGACTGTGGCTTAAAAAAAAAAGGAACTTGCTTATGAGTGTATTACACACACATCAAGAAAACTTACTTCTTACAGACATGACAAGAGTGTAATCTGCTTTCACTGGACAACAGGACATGTTTTTCTAAGAAAGTTTAAAAGTATGTTTTTCTAAGAAAGTTAATCCACAAGGCGTTTTCTTGAAGACAGTTTACTTATCAACATTTACAGAATCCACAAGGCATTTTCTTGAAGACAGTTTACTTATCAGCATTTACAGAATCCACAAGGCATTTTCTTAAAGACAGTTTACTTATCATCATTTGGACAAGAACAGATGTGTTAGCATTTGCGTCATCAAGGCAGTATCTTTCCAAAACCAAGAGGGTGTGTGTGTTTAACTAAAATATGTATAAAAAGTCTGTATTAAATCTAGTTATGTTAGAGGTATGGTAGGGACACAAGTCCTGAGGTAAATGTTATATCTCTCACATCATCTGTACTATATGAGAAGTAAAGTTGGAACAGTACTTTTAAGCTGCAACGTTTGTCCAGTTTGGTTTATTATAAAACATTATTGGTTACTGCTCTCTAAAGTTGATGCTGCAAAGTATATTCTCTCATCAGTGTATATTCTGCAAGTTTCTGTATGCGACAGACTGTGAATGCAAATATAACTAGACTTTGAATTTTAGCAGAATCCAGTCAGGAAATCCCACAGCAAGAGCAAGCAGTAAGAAGCAGTAAGCAGAGCCAAATATTTTTTCACAACCTATGTGGTGTATTTGCTTGTAGATGAAGGTAAAGTTTATATTGGCGCATGTATGTTTTATTTATACATATATAGCTATATAAATTTTGGCTACCCTTTAGAGGGCACCTGACATCTGGGGCAAAAAAAACTGAAGAAAATGGCGTCTGTTTCATCTTTTATACCCCTGATGACCTGACGTCAGGGAAGGGGCGACAACAACCGATGCAGGACCCATGACTTTGGAATTCAGGCCGACTGAGGGCAACCTGCCAGCAGGATTACCCAAATGTAATGACTGCAACAGCGAATACACTCGAACATCTACATTTATAGTAAGTGTACACAACTGTACTTTCTGTAGGGAACAGCATGTACTGTAGAGAACAGCAAGTTCTGCAGGGAACAGCATGTTCCATAGGGAACAACATTTTCAGTGGCTTCTGTAATGTAGGGAACGGCATGTTCTGTAGGGAACAGTATGTTCTGTAAGGAATAGCATGTTCTGTAGGGAACAGCATGTTCAGTGGCTTCTGTAATGTAGGGAATGGCATGTTCAGTAGGGGACGGCATGTTCTGTAGGGAACAGCATGTTCTGTAGGGAATGGAATGTTATGTAGGGAACGGCATGTTCAGTGGCTTCTGTAATGTAGGGAACGGCATGTTCTGTAGGGAATGGCATGTTCTGTAGGGAACAGCATGTTCTGTAGGGAATGGCATGTCCTGTAGGGAACAGCATGTTCAGTGGCTTCTGTAATGTAGGGAACGGCATGTTCTGTATGGAATGGCATGCTCTGTAGGGAATGGCATGTAATGTAGGTAACAGCATGCTCTGTAGGGAACACCATGTTCAGTGGCTTCTGTAATGTAGGGAACGGCATGTTCTGTGGGGAACAGCATGTAATGTAGGGAACAGCATGTTCTGTAGGGAACAGCATGTTCCATGGCTTCTGTAATTTAGGGAACAGCATGTTCTGTAGGGAATGGCATGTAATGTGGGGAACAGCATATTCTGTAGGGAACAGCATGTAATGTAGGGAACAGCATGCTCTGTAGAGAACAGCGTGTAATGTAGAGAACAGCAAGTTCTGTAGGGAACAGCATGCTCAATAGGGAACAGCATTTTCAGTGGCTTCTGTAATGTAGGGAACAGCATGTTCAGTGGCTTCTGTTTACAAGGTCTCTTTTGCAGCTGGTCCGACATGAGGAATCTGTTCCTTAAGAATCAGACAGTGAAGTTATAGGAGTTCAGATGGAGGACAGAGATGCAGAGAAATACTCAACTAACAGATTGTATGCTGCTCGTCAAGAAAACATATTATGCAGTGGTTGGAACAAAAAAAAGAGATGTGGTAAAAATCTAAAGTAAAAAGAATGTTGAGATTAAATAATATTCTTTCTATGGCTTTTGGATTTCAGGACTCCTGGTATTTGTTCTGTAATACTTCTAGAGAGAGAACAGTTTAGAAACCTTACTTTTGAATCTTTTCACTTGCTGGGCAGTGAAAATATCCATGGAATGAGTAGATTTTCTCAAACATGACTTTGCAAAGTAAAAAGTTGTTGACTTTCAGTTTAGAATTGATACAGTTATTGAGAATGAACTGAACTTTCTTGATTTGATCCGACATCAAGACCATGCAGTAAAAGATGAAAGTCAATAATGGACTGGGGCTTGGAAAGTTGGGATAACACTGGAATATCAGAATAAAGAATTGCGACATATTCCATGTGCAAGCATAATGATTTGGAAATGGAGAAATGTGTGAAACATGGGTCAACCTATTACTGGGGCAGCAATTCATTCCTTGTAAATGACTGTGATATAATAAGCAACCTGTGGATGAAGGGAGGCTACACTTCATCACATGCAAATTTTATTTATTTAAAATTTGTTTACTGGAAAGTCCGACTTGGTATGAAGCCAATTTTCAGTGGAGGCCTGGGGAGAAATGTTCCAGACGCATGTCTTTGTAATGTGGGAGGAAACCGGAGCAAACCCACACGAATGCAGGAAGGATGTGCAGACTCCACACAGAAGGCACTTCAGCTGAGAATCAAACCAGATAACCTCTTGCTTTGAGGCGACAACACTACCACTGCACCACCCATTTGAAACTAAAAAATATATGTATAAAATTTATGATGGAAAGTCATTTGTACTTTGAATATCTAGAAGGGGATGTAAGTGTTGGAAAGAAAAAAATGTCAAAAGTTTTGTCAAGTAAAATACTGTTAAAAGAAATAGAGCACTATGAATCAGGTGAGGAATGTACTGAAAATGAACCAAGTGTACTGATTGAGAAGAACAAGAAACAAAATAATGACGGCAATAATGTGGATAACAGATATGAAGTTTTAAGGAAGAGGATACAAGAGAAAATTCTGAGAATGAAAATAAAAATGATAATGAGAAGGTTATGGAAATAGAAAATAATAGTTTGTATAGTATGTGCTAGGAAAGACAGTCAAGGAAGGGACAAGAAAATACAAAAACGTGCAAAAAATACAAAAAATGGAATTTTTATATTTTCTGTGTAATGTGGGAATATGAGCAGTAAAAATGAAACAAGATAGTTTGTAGTTTTGGAATGGTGGGTAAATGTGAAGCAAGGCAGTACTTGTTTATGGGTTGTAAGTTTTTTATCTGAGCCATAGAAACAGTTTAAAAATTAAGGGGATGAAACTAATATTGTATATGAGCAAGGAAGAATGTTCTGCAATTGAAAAAATGTATTAATAATAATTAGGCAAAGGTGCTGAATGTAAAAAGTAGAATACCAGGAAGAATTGTGATAACAGAGTGCAAGGAATAGTGAGAACAGTGGTTATACACGCATATACAAATATGAAGTATAAGGTGATATGCTTGAAGTAAAAAAAGTTACCCAATTTGGAAGTAATAGTTTGGAGGGATTAGCATTTGTGATTTGGAGGACAATGAAATAAATAATTAGTGCTATACAAATGCAAGGAAATTATGAATTTTGTACAAGTAAGTGTGGGAAAACAATTTTGTTAGTATTTACAAGAGATATACTTTGAAAATGTAAACAGAAGCAGATTTCTTGGAGGCCAGAAATGCATAACACACTGTTCTCAGCATTATTCCTGAGTGATTCCGAGACCACTCTATTGCTGCAATGGTATGAAAGCACGGCATGACTGTAATCTCTCTGATGAAGGTCACATGCAAATGCAGCAGTTCATGACAATTAGCTAATGTAGATTTTTCATGTGTTCTTCCTCAGAAATTTCACTGGCACTGTAATTGTGCAATAGGATGCTCTCTTTTGGCGGTGGTGTAGCAAAAACAGCACATGCCAACTTTTGAACACATGCACCAATAAATGTCAGGAACACGGCTGTCTGTATAGTGCATAGTCAACTTGTCTTTTTCTTAATGCATATGTGTGCTCATACATACACTGGAAAAGATGACTTTCCATTTTGCCAACAAAAATGCTTTACGTGTCACCAAATGCAGTTTACGCTAAATCTGTAAGTAAACAATTGTAATGTTTGTAGACACCAATGCTTCTGTTCTAACCTACTGCTATGACAAAGGGACCATCACAAATGAATATACATAGTCCACAGAGCACACATTTAAAGTTGTCAGTTTTTCTTCTAGTCTTAGAAGTGGTCACATGCTGGGGAGCCTTTAAAATATGCTTTTCAAAATGTCCTGCTCTCTTATTAAGAAACATTGGGTTTTTCAACAACTGACCAATATAGATGTGCACACTCTCTAATGTTCTCCAATTTTTACCAATAATGCTTCTTTGCAAAGGGATCATTCACAGTGCACCTTACTTTACAAGCAGAATTTTAAAAGTTAGTGCTCACTTCCTGACTGATTACTATGCTTAAATCATATTTTAAAATAGTGTTAAAAATGTCATGTCTGCCATACCAAGCCTGTTTAAAAATCTCAATTATAACCTCTTTCATAGGATCATAAGAGGTTACTAGGCTAATGGCCCTGGGGCCTTTACAAGCCTAGCCAAGAATTTATCTTCAAAAAGAAACCTCAGTCAGCACCTGTCACCCCTGTCAATGAGGAACACAGGTGGAGCCCCTGGGACAAATTTGTGGTTTCCCATCCACTCATCAAGGTTGGGGTTGAAGAGGGTCAGTGAGGTATTTTGTTTGACGTGTATGAAAGTCTATTCCAGGGATGGGGCAGCCTCTGGGAGACAAACCTGTCTCTCCAGCAGGTTTTGTTGATGCCACATATTAGATTCAGGCCTTTCAAGCTATAATCCTTTTGAGCAAAAAGTTTCTCTAAAACAATCAGCTCAGAACCAAACTGATCAGAAACTACCTTTTAGTCTGTCTTTCCTTTTATTGCATTATGCTTTACTTATTGGGTGGACAGCTGCTTTTATGCAAATAGTTTGCAAATGTAGGTTTTCTGTATACATCAGACCAAACACATTTAAAACTCAAGTCCTTGATTAATTTAATATTTAAAAATTAACTTCCTGCCATTCCAATTTATCTTACGAGAGTGGAAATTATAAGATATAGTTAAAATTTCTACAAAATCCAATAACTGTTCAATTCTTCTAGTCTATAGCAATCAAATATCATCAGTTAACTGAGATTTAAATATTGTTTCACTTTCCAAGACTGTTAAGGGTAACCATTTGAAATGTCAAGACCTACTAGAGCAAGTCCTGAAACATGGAGACTGAATGGCCGAAAGAGCAGACTTAAATATACCAAGTCCAAGATGCCATTACCCAGAATATTCCCTCCTTTTCCTCTGAGGTATGCCCATCTTGGAATTAATATATATATAAGTTTGGAGGGTGTGAGGGGCTTGCTCCCCACATCTGGGATGCCTGTCTGCAAAAAAGAAGTTTAAAGTACTACAGCAATGTTTGAGATTCACTCTTCTTGATTTCTGGTCTTTTTTTTTCAGTATGTCGGCACTTGGCATTATGACTGCCAACAATTCAGTATGGAGCATGATAAGACCTGGTCAGCCCAACAGAGGGACCACTGTAATCACCATTTGACCTGGTGGAAGTAATCCTTGTCAGACATAAAATAGTTATTTTCCAAAACCAGTTCAAAGAAAATACAAATCAATTCAATTAATTGTGTTGAGATGTCATTAAATGTGACCAAACAATTTCTAAAAAATAAATTCATACTTTATTGAGGATAACAGTTTATACATTATTAATACCCAAAAGTTACTAATAAAACAATATCCATGAAAAAAATGTTCTTCATTGTCATTAAAAAAGTCCCAGGAGTCTCTCGAGAGGATGGCAGAACTATTAAAAACTTTCTTAATGTCATGATCTATGAATAGTGTTAGCGGCTTCATTTTAACCCATAGCTGAAACAATAGGCCTGGAAGATAGACTCTACTAAGTAGTATGAATTTAAGGGAGCTCAAAAAAATGAAGACCCTTTAGAAATCCCCCCATCCAAAAATGCATATTTTCCATGGGACTTTTCCCCCCTTTTTCAATAAATCAAGCAAACAACTGTCTAGAAACTTTTGCACCTTCCTTAAGTCAAGGTATGTCATTTTTGAAAAAAAAAAGGATGGATTTTTTCATATACCATGCTTAATTTGAATCTAATTTTTTTTTACCAATGCCTATCACCCCTTATCTGCATTCATAATATGCATTTCAGGTTTCATACATAAGCTTTTCAACTGCTACCTCTTGATACGAACAATATTAAAACACTTCATCTAGGTGCATTATTCAATAGAGCCCTAACATCAATTTCACAACAGGTCTCAAAAGTTTGGAAAGTCACATTCTGAGTCAGGTTAAATGTAATTTTTAAATGCAGTTCAATACGTACATTCATTTTCATAAGTTTCTCAAGTTGTCCAATGATAAAATTCAGGTTCAACTTTCTTGAAAATAACTTAAGCTCAATTATAGTATCTAACACATTTCCACATCTTGCCAGAATGAAAGAAAGCCCTTTTTAAAAAAGTCATCTTCAATCATTGTTCCAACAAGCCTAAATTAAAAACTTGAGATTGAATGAAATCATGACATATCTATTTCTTCTGCCCCCCCCTGCCATTACCCTTCACATTCACACCCTGGTATATTGTTATCTGCCATGACTGTGCCCATTCTCTGACTGGTTGAACTGGTTATTTGGACCTACTTCAGCACGCCTGCCTTCTTGTTGCCTCAGTCAATGGGACTTGTGGGGGAGATTGGTCAGTACTAAAAAATCCATAGTGTGGTTCTAAGAAACAGTATTTAGCCCCATCAAAGCTGCTGTGTTATTGATAGATGACCTTCCATTTTTAATCTTGTCTGAGTGTGCACCCCCATCCTTGTATTTTTTTTATATCATCGGCCAGTTTTTTACTTTTCTCAGGCTTGGTCTAATCTTATTTTTGTTTTACTTTGTTGAAAATGTGATAGCAATTTTTGTTAACAGGGAAGGAGGCATGCCATTCTATTTTACTATGAATAGCTCTAACTCCTTCCCTAAAACAATGATAGTAACACCATTGTGTTTCTTAATAATACCCATCACTTAACAGCCAGGTCCATTAAAAATGCTGTGAGTTCCTCAAGCAGTCCAGAGTTTTTCTGAATGCCAAAATAGTGGAATCTTTTACATCCTCAGATCACTCAGAACCCAAGAAACCTTAATATGCCCATTGAAGTATGCATTATCCATTGTATGACCTTAAATCTGAATTTTTTTCTCATATTTGTTAAGTAATATCTACTGTCAGGTAAGACATATTTGTGTTATTAACAGAACAGCTATCTAAGAAACCAAGTGGAGTAACTAGAAAGCCTTCCAAACTGTGATCTAATTCCTGACATCTTCTGACCTGAGCACAATGCCCAGCATTTAAGGAAGTATCAGACTGACTAGGAATTGTATTTACATCGCTATGGTTGTTATTTCTACCTTCTCCATTGGCAAAAATATTCAGTTTTCTAATCATCTCAAAGAACTCACCAAGGACAGAATGCAGTGTAAAGTCCTTTTCTGTACTAAACAGGTCATGTGAACTGAAAGGTGATTACCAAAGAAAAACACAAAACCGTTAAACCCGACCCAGTTCACCGTCCACATGAAAGTGAAAACATATAAACACACATCTCAGTTAGAGTTATATGACCAATGAAAAATTCAAATGACTTTAGCACTTTAATGTAACTTACAGCACAAAGATTTATTAGAGTGAATACACAAAGTTAAAACTTCTGCAAATAGTGAACTAGAAAAATCATGTAACCTCCTGATTCTATTTATCTTTGTTGAGATAACAGTTTTAAATAGTCCTTGTTGAAACAGAATTGTTAATAGCACTCCAGTTCCCTTTATTCTAAGATGTTTTTAAAGTCACTGTCCCTAATATTTAATTCAACGGTGTGTGAAAATAAATAAATAAATAAATAAATAAATAAATGTCCTGAGGTTAGAACAGACCAGGCTTAGACAAGATTATCTGTATACTTTTGCAATCCTACCTTTAAAATGTCCCTCGATATAAATATTAGAAAATCAGAAAGAAGTCAATGCTTAAGGAAACATTACCTTCAATGAAATTACTGCTGGTGGTCTGCTAGCAGCAAAGGTAAGGCAATTTGGGTGGATTTTAACTGGACTAGAACAGTGATTACATTTATATGCCAGCATCTTCTGTGCATCAATCTGCCTAATAGAATAATAAAATAAAAGGCGAAAAATGTGATTGAGACATCAGGAATATAATGAAGATCATCTAAGGAAGGAAAGCTTGTTGTAGAAAACTGATAAAAAGATTGTTCTATCTACAGACTCACTCATAAAAGGTGGAACAGAAAAGTATGGAAACTGGAAGGTGAGAGGACAAAACATTTAACATGAATCATACATGATGTGCTTACCAACAGAAACTTTCATCACTGTGTAAGGACTACAGCTGTCTCCTGTATCATATTAATCTTGTGATCAGTCAGAAGCAGTGAATAAACAGCACTTGCTGAAATGATAAACAATATTAGTAGCATTAGGTTTATTAAACTGATTTTCATTGAAGTTTATTTTTTAAATTTGTAATTATTAAACCTTCTAGTAGCATCCCACTTCATGGATTATGACCATATTTTGGTTGAGGGAGGGTTCTGTGCTCCATACAGTTATGTTGTTTGAAGCTTTATCCTCCTGATGTGGACATCCTAGGTAAACAATTTTTAGAAAGGGCCAAACAAACTAATTCTGAAAGTTTCTCATGATGTCAATCAAGCAATCAATCAAACGAATATGGGAACATTGCCCTGGAGAGGGATACCGGGACCTACCCCTAGACCACTACTGGGTGCGTTTTTTTCCGGGTGAATACCCAGGCGGAATCCAAATTATGTAACCTTGGCTCAGCCTAAAACACGATTTTGCTGCTATCTCAGCCTAACATCTGCAAGGAGAAGGGTGAGAGTTTGTTGCCATCTTGTGTGATGTCACTCAAGTGGGAAATTTAAGCAGATTAGATTATGATAGACAAAATGCAGGAGGTTCAAAACAACAAACTAGATTTAACAAAGCACTAGATTTGATATCAGACTTCTTGAGTAAGAGCTGCTATCACTCTTACCTTGGAGTTGGCTCTCAGAAAAAGGCCCAATCTAGCATGAGAATAGTGACAAGCTCCTGATCTGGAGTCATTCAGTTGGAATATGTGGAATAAGAAAAAGTGTTACTTCAATGAGAATGTGAAATGTGAAAAGGGAAATTCCATTGTTGTGAGTGCATGTATTTGTGTGTGTTCACCTTGCAGCTATTCAGGCTTCTTGGAAGCCAGAGCTGTTGTGTTCAGTAGGGTACTGGCTGCAGATTTTGTAATTCAAGCTGAAATTTCAGTGTTCAAGTAGAGAATAATGGTGACATCAGGGGCGGCCCGTGCTATTGGACTGCCGGACTGCATCCCCCTCAACTGTAAAATAAAAGAATAAAACTAAAAAGAAATAAAACGAAAAGAAAAAAAAGTTTAAAAATTTGCGGACTTCGCGCATGCACACTAGTCCGGACTGCTGCCGAGAGTCTGGAGCATGCGCAGATTGTCTCAGCAGCAGTCCTGATTAGGAAACATGAGGAACGGAGCTCCCAGAAGTCTATGCAGTCTGGAATTTGCTGCAGTCTCTTCGGGAAGATCTCACGGGTTGTTTTGCGCGGGCGGGGTTTGGATGTATTTATGGTGGTTTCACTTGCATTGGATTTATGGAGAGGGATTGGGGTTTGGATTTATTTATATGGAGAAGGACAAGAGCTACTACAGGTAAGTGGTGTGTGTGTGTGTGTGTGTGTGAAAATGCCCCAGGTGCAATATACTGGTGGTTAGACTCATGGTGGTGTGGTAGGGAATATCTCAGGCTTGAACCCTGTATCTTGTATGCAGGTGTTAAAGACCTGAATTCCCTACCCACCACCATTTGTAAAAAAATTGCAGATTTTTGCCTCATATTTGATCTGATCTGTTCCTCATAATATCTGTGATTTGTAAATATTGCAATGCTTGATATTTGATGGTGCAGTGGTAGCATTGTTGCCTCACAGCTGCAGGTTCTCAGGTTTGATTCTTGGCTGGGGTTCCTTCTTTGTGGGGTCTGTATCTTCTCCCTGTGTTTTTGTGGGTTTGCTTTTGTGTCCTCCCATGTTACAAAGACATGTCTGCATTATTTCCTCCTGGGCCTCTGCTGAAAATTGCTTTTTTGTTCCAAGTCAGACTGTCCTGATTAACAAATGTTAAATAAAATTGACAAGCATTTGAATTTCAGACTTCAGGTTTCTGAATGTTTAATTCCTTACATATTTGATGGTGCAGTGGCAGTATTGTTAACTCACAACTATAGGTTTTCTGGTTTGATTCTTGGCTGGGGTGCCTTCTGTGTGGAGTCTGTATCTTATCTCTGTGTTTGTGTGGATTTGCTCTGGTGTCCTGCCATGTTACAAAGACATGTGTCTACAGTATTTCTCCCTGGGCCTCTGCTGAAAATTGATTTTGTTCCATTAGAAGTAAAATTGACAGGCATTTGAATTTCAGACTTAATATTCTTCAGAAAATACATAGTAAAACAACTTTTTATTCTAGCAATAAATATATAGTAACACAACCTTTATAGCAGTTTTCTAAGTTTATAAGATGACTATTTGAAATTTTTCCTTATTTTTGGGACTGTATTACCCTGTTATTGGCTTTGTCCAGGTTTTTTGTGCTAAGGTTGACAGCTATGGCCAGAACTGAATTCACTGAATATGTTTGAGGGCTGTATTCCCTCATTACTGGGTTTGTCCAGGTGTTTTGTGCTAAGAGGTTGACAGCTATGGTGAGAACTGAATTCATTAAATGATAGCCATTTAAGTTTCAGTCTTCCTCTCTTTCACAAAGCAGCTGATTTGGCATAGTGGTATGTTGTTCTGACTCTTTGCACAGGGATCTTGGCAGTAAAATGTATGGTGGTAACACAGCATTTTATTCTAGCAGCTTTCCAAGATTATACAAGCAATGTTTAATGTGTCCCTGGTTTTTGCCCTTTTGATCCACCCCAATAAATTTGGCTTTTTCCAGATTTCTTGTGCTGCTGCTGAAGTTGAGATGCAGTTGAGTATTGAATAGATTCTACAAGGAGCTGAGAGCTGCAGGGGAAGAGAAGTTTAGTGCTGATTATGCTAAGTTAGCTTGCATTGCTAATAGCACAACAGGTTGTGTACTTGCATTTGATGCAGAAGGTTGTTGGTTCTACTCCCATAAGAGGTGAATCCTGCCGTACTGAAAGTTAAGATACTAATTATGAGCCTGTTATCAGTTTGCCATCCATTTCCTATTGCAATATTACTAGCTTATTTTTAATGTAATTTAGGCAGTTTATTCCTCAGGGGCATCAGACACTTTATTTATTTATTTATTGCCGTTGGTTTACCAGGATAGTCCATTGGGCCATAAAGAACCCGTTTTCAATGGAGTCCTGGGGAGAAAAGCTCCAACAGAAGGTATTTTCAACATTTAACAGTAACAATCTTAGTACAGAGAGTTATTAATATTATGTAAACAGAAAAAGTAGAACTAATCACATTTAGAAAAGCAGTCATAACAGTTAATACAATAAGAAGAAACCTACAAGTAATAGAATACATGTAAACATTAATACTGATTAGAGAACAAATATCATAGCTACAGGAGTAGAGTAGAGTTATTTATGTGGGGTGGGAACAAGAGCATTCCCACTATGATGCTAGATGAAGGTGGAGAGACTTTTTGAAGGCAGAGTGGTTAGAGGTGGTGCGGATGAGTGGAGGTAGGGAGTTCCACAGGCGAGTGAGGCTGAAGGAAAGAAGGTTTTTGCCTGGGGGATGAGTCGGTTTGTGTACTTCGAGTAGATTTTGATTATTTGACCTTAGAACTCTGTTAGGTAGGTGCATTTTAAAGGCAGAGGAAAGAGAGGGACAGAGGGAAGGGTTGAGAATAAGCGTATGGGCTAGAGTTAGTTGAGTGTAAGTTAGTTGATTGGGAAGTTCTAGCCATTTTAGGTTATGGAGGGAGAAACAGTGGTGGGCGGAGGACTTTTGGCTGGTGGCGAATTTTGCAATTTTGTTATAGCAGGAAGTAAGTTGTTTTTTTAACAAGGACTGAAGATTAGTTAGTAGTGGGGCAACATATAGAAGGGATGGGATTAGGAAGGAGGTTGAGAGAGTGATTTTAGTGGCAGATGTGAGGTAGGCATTCTGTCTATAAAGCATGCCAAGTTTTTGGTGTGTTTTTTTGATGTTTATTTGCAGGTGGGAGTTAAATTTAAGTAGGTTATCGATTTGGACCCCAAGTAGTTTGGTTTCTGACACAATTTCAAGAGGTGAGTTGAGTTGAGTAGTAATTGAGAATGTACCCATGTCGGGAGGGATGACTTTAGAATGGGTAAATAACATTAGTTTGTTCTTAGTAGCATTGAGAGCTAGATGATTACATAGCATCCATTGCTCTGTGGAAGAGAAAGCATCTTGAGTAAGTTTTTGTAGTGTAGTGATAGAAGAGGCGGAACAGATAATAGTTGAATCATCTGCATATTGGATGATGCTAGAGAAAGGGATTGATTTGTGGAAGTCATTTATAAAGATATTGAAGAGAAGAGGACCCAGTATGGAGCCTTGGGGAACTCCTGTAGGGGTACTAAGGAAAGAGGAGGTAGCTTTTTTCCATTTTACAGCTTGACTTCTATTAGATAGGTAGCTAGAGAACCAGTTCAAAGAGGAGGAAGATAGGTGAAGTTTGGAGAGTTTGTTTAAGAGCAGGCTATGTGAGATAGTATCGAAGGCTTTGGAGAGGTCAAGAAGTAAGGTGGAAACAATTTGTCCAGAGTTACGAGCTTTATTTACAACCTCAAGGAAGGAGAGGAGGGCTGCCATGGTGCTATGATTGGGTCTGAAACCGTGCTGTGTGGGAGTTATAAGATGGTTGTCTAGGAGGTGGGGAAGGAGCTGAAGTTGGACACATTTTTCTAAGAGTTTAGAAATGGGGGACAGGATGGCTATGGGGCGGAAATTAGTAATGTTATTATTGTTACCGCCTTTATGTAGAGGTATAATAAAGGCTTGTTTCCAGATTTGGGGAACTGTGTATTCTTGTAGTGAGCGGTTAATTAAAATGCTAATGGGGTAGGCAAGAGTTTCAGCAGCTATACTGAGAAAGTAAGAGGGGATATTATCAGGAGCATTGGTACATGGTTTCAATTTCTGAAGGAGTTTCTTAATAGTTGATGTTGGTATGGGATTTAATGAGAAGAGGGGGCAGTCAGGAGGGGGGAAATTTTGGGGAGGTGGAAATGATGATAGAGTTTGTGTAAAAGAGGGGGTAGAGGAGTTAGTGGGTGAGGAGTAGGGTGTAGAAGTAGAGATAGTGGGGGTGGATGAGGGGGTATTAGATAGTAGAGAGGAGTTGGAGAATGAGGAGGTCAATTTAGAGATTGAGTCAATAAAGAAAGAATTAAATTGGGTGGCTAATTCATGTTCTGGAGCATTTGGGTCTGGGGTAGGAGTATCTGGTTTACTGGGGTGGAGGAGAGTAGAGATCCCTTTCCAAAATTTCTGAGGGTTGTTTTTATTTTGGTTTTGGAGTGTAGAGAAATAGTTTTGATGATCAGAAGTAATGAGTTTCTTTACTTTGTTTTGGAGCATTTTATATTCGTTAAGGAGTGGTGCTGTCTTGTGTTTTTGGTAGCGTCCCCAGACTTTGTCTCTTTGTCTCATGATAGCAAGAGTAGTTTTGGAGAGCCATGGGGCTGATTTAGTTTTTATTCTTTTAGTCCGTAAAGGAGCTTGGGAGTCAAGTCATTTTAAGAAGGTTGAGTTGAAGTATGAGACTGCATCGTCAAGAGATAGTGTTTTTAGACAGTTCCAATTAATTGCTTGTAGTGAGTTTGAAAAGATTAATGGGTCGAAGTTTTTATGGTCACGGATTGTAATGTGGTTATGAGTCTGCTGAAGTATAGTGGGAAGCCGGTGGGTAAAGGTGGGTAAGTGGTCACCAAGTGGGTCGGGAAGAGTGCCACTGTTGTTGAAGTAGTGAGGATGGAAGACTAGAATCCAATCCAATATACTCCCATTGGAGGGGGTTTTGGCAGGGTGGGTTACCAAAGTGATCAGTTGTGAGAAATTGTAGAGGTTGATGTTAGTGGGGTTTGTAGGAGACTGTATAAGGGCCCAGTTAATATTAACATCTCCTAGGATTATGGTTTTATTACTAATGTTACTGGATAGCCAGGAAAGGATGAGTTCAAGTGTGGAGATATTATCCCCTGGGGGGATGTAAAGGGAAGCTATACATATATGTTTATGATTATTTGTAGCATGGTAAGGAGAAGTTTGGCATTGTTAAAGTGTGGAGTAGGTTTGTTGTATGGGGTAACTACAAGGGAGGAAGTGTATAGGAGGGCTACTCCTCCACCTTTCTTGTGAGGTCTGTCTTTTCGTATGATGGAGTAGTTAGGAGGAACTATTTCAGAGTCTCTAATGTGTGGTTTTAGCCAGGTTTCTGAAATAGTGAGGATGTCAGGTTTATTGTGTATGAGCCATGCATGTAGGTTTGGGACTTTGTTTACTACACTTTGAGAGTTTAAGGAAGTGAATAATAGGGATTTATTTATAGCAGTAGTAGTGGTGGGGTCTGGGTTAGGATGGATGTCACCAGATATGAGATCGCTTGTCAGGTGTAGTATGTAATAGTTTATGTGGATAGTTAGCAAGGAGATGAGATTGGGTTGTTTTGTGAATTGGAAGGGTTTGCTAACAGTCATGGTGGAAAAGTTAGCATGATAGGAGATAAGTTTGTGTCGAAAGAGAAGGAGGTTTTCTGAGGAATATAAATGGGGGAAATAAGAGAATATGAGGGTGAGAAAGAAGTGTTGTAAGGATTAGTTATATGAAAGGGTTGGGAGTGGGTGGAAATTGTGGGTTGGGAGAGATGGTATAAAGAGGATAAGGAGAATAGTAGTAATAGTGAAAGGAAGGTGAAGGGGTGTTTAGAGAGCATAATGAGGAGGAGTTAATAGAACAGTGGAATTAGAATAGCGGAGTATGGAATATAGTGGATACTATATAAATATCAACTGGATGAATCTGGGTAGAAGTAATGTGTTAGATTGTGAGATATGTAGAGTTGTTATGTGGTAGACAAGATATATATAAAAGCAAGAGAGATAAGTTTATGTAGGAGTAGTTAAGTATAAAAGTATAAAGTTTGTAGTGGAAGATAGAGTTGGGATTGGAGTGGGTGAGAAGGAATCCAATGGTTAAGTGGTATAGGTGAGGTAGATAATTAGAGGTTAACGTGGGTGGGGATAGGGAGGGGTAGGTATTGGTAATAATTGTTTAATTGGATATGAGTTTCAGAGGGTGTGGCTATGGGGGAATAAAGCTAGATGCACTGGGGGTGGGTGGGATTTGGGGGTAGGGTATGGGGAGAGGAGTGAGCCCACAGGGCGAACGGAGCGGGAAGAACCAAAGAGGTCCAGAGGGGTTCCGGAGTCAATTAGTGAAAGAAGGTTTACAGAGGGGTAAGTAGGAAGGGAGAAGGACCTGAGGTGTTGGGCAGGAGTGCGGTATGAGAAGCTAGAGGGAGAGATTAGAAAAGGAGGTGCTATAGCTAGAGTGGGCTAGAAGAGTTAGGAGATACAGTGAAAGGGGAGAGGTTAGAGTTAAGATAGAAGCATAAAAATTTGCAGAGGAGTCTAAGGTCTTGTGCCACTTAGAATATCCTTTGGGCAATACTTGGAAAAAGAGTGCAGCTAGTGTGTATAGGGGGGGTGGAGAGCTAAGGCTGCTGGCTATCCTGGCAGGATAGAGTACTACAAAACATCTATCAAGACCAAAACATAAGTTATTAAGGGTTCATCTGCAGTTACACATACTTCCTTAGATTCCAGTAGGTGAAATGTCCAAAAAACAAAGGGGAATGAGGCAGCTGAGAAGCCTGCCTAGATGTTTGTTACTTTGCTGGAGCAATTAAGACAGCTGAGTTTTGGAGGTAGGTTTTGAGGTATCCTCGAGGGTTTACTCGCAGGGGTAACTCAGGGCAGAGAGTTCCTTAGATTCCAGTAGGTGAAATGTCCAAAAAACAAAGGGGAATGAAGCAGCTGAGAAACCATGAACTATAAAGGTGATTGCTAGCAACAACCTCTTCATTACAGATTTATTTAAAGTGGAATTATTTAGATGACTTTTTTACTACTTCAGAGATTGTGCATATTTACTGATAATGGTGGACTGTAGAATTGTGCATATTTACTGATAATAGTGGACTGTACAAGTTTGAGTAGACTTTTATGATGGAAATGTTCTGCATTGGGCAGTTTTGTCATTGGTGCATGCATTTTGTTTCATTGTTTACTGGAAAATTTTTCAAAGCAATAGGAAGGTGTATCAAAGAGCACATGTATGTTTCATATGCAAGGGGCCTATGATATGAAAACAGCCCAGAATTAATCTTTATCTGTCACGGGTAAAATGTATTTTCTTTGAATGTGGGTTTCAATGTTGTTTCAATGAATGTGAGTTTCAAGGGCAGAGCAGTTTTAATGTCAAGTTTGTTTAGCAGATGTCTTAGTGTTTGTGCTGTAAAATGCAAAATAAAACTTTCAAATGAAGTTCAAATCATAGAAGTAAATCAGTATGCCCATTAGTGTTTATGGTAAATGGAGTGAAATAGCCAAGTAATGGATCATTGGAATGGCTGCAGAGGTAGGCTCCATTTGACCATGGTTTTGTGAGGGGGAAGGGCAGCAAACTTAGGCAGCCCCAGCTGAACTATACCTCTCAACTGTCCAGATTTTCAAAGAATAAATAGATTTTTTGCTTCTTATTTTTGGTTTGTTCCTCATAAAATGTGTGGTTTTCTGGCAAATCATTTAGGAATTAAGTCACTAAATAATGACACACTGAGTTTCAGACTTTATAACCTTCAGAAAAATGCATGCTAAAGTAAGACCTGTTCTATCAACTGTCTCAGTTTATACAAGAGCAATTTTTAGTACTGTTTATATATTCCCCGAATATATTTGGCCTTGTCCAGATTTATTGCATTAACAGGTTCAGAGGTACATGCAAATAAATTGCTTTATAGAATTAGGCATAGCCAAACCTCTCAACTGTCCCTGATTTTGGCTCAAAATGTTGCTCTTCCCCTAATGATCCCTCCGCAAAATAGCAATTTTGGAAGAAAACGTGAAGGGTTTATAATTAAGAAATAACTAATAATCAGATTACTTTTATTTCAGAAATGCATGTAGATTCTTTTATTTTGTCAGCTGCTCAGGTTAGCAGTACTAATATTAAAGTGTCCCTTTTTTGACAGGTTCCCAGCTGTATTGTGTTGCTATTTTATATTTTTTACATCACATATTAGTGATAAATCATTAAAGACTGAAGTTAGAAAATAATGACAGACATTTGAGTTTCAGATTTCATACCATTCAGAAAATGCATACTAATGCAAGACCTCTATTATCTTTCTAAGTTTATAAGAGCAATATTTTAAAAATTGTCCTTATTTTTGGGCCTTTGTCCCATTTCTTTGTATGGCTTTGTCCAGATTTCTTGCTCTGAGGTTGAGAGGTATGACAAATGTGTCAGAGCCATCACAAGTCAGCCAGAGACATTTCAAACTGTGACATACTTGTTGCACCCCACTCCCCCATGTAGTGACTATGGATGTGTCGAAGCAACGCAAGGAGTAGTTATGCAGTGTAAATGTGCAGAGAATCCCACTCATCCAAGGTAGACACAAGTACTACAGTGGCTTTTCATCTGTCCTTGATTTTTACAGAATGGTCTCGTTTCTGTCATATTTTTTGTACTGTTGATTTATGCTTATTACTCAAAGTGCCTGTTGCTCGGTGTTTAAGTAGCAATACTTTAATGACAATCAGGTAAGCTTGGCTGAAATTGCAAGATGCAAGTAAGCATTAATAAGCATACTGTTAAAGAATTGCCAACATTGAAAGCCTTTCTGTTGCCATGTAGAGAATACTTAACTAGATAATGTATAAGCCTTGAGTATTGAAATGCATATGCCAGTATTTGTAATAAAGGACAGGATTACATTATTTTAAGAGTCTCATTACACTTGGAGACTTCCAACTATCTCTGCAGGCTTTACCCATAAAAAGAATGCCAATCATGTGGTCCATAACCTGTATAGTAATCCTTTTAAGCAATGTATCTTGAGCTTATTTCTTGTTTGCTTTTCATTTTTTACTTTGATCATGTTTTCACCATGAAACAAGTAGATGTCAGGCAGCAGGTCTTTTTTTGGATAAGGAACATTTTTACAAGTGGGGGCATCAGAGATTTCTACTTTCAGCATGTTACTTGGTACTTTTAATAAAGCTGAATATAAATTATAATTAGAACTGCAGTGCAAGAAGTGGTTTGAGTTGAGTGCTGCTTGTTTTTCTTATACTTGATTTTGACTGGCATTCCAGTAATGTATTTAAAAAAAGGAATTTTTTTCTTCATGCCTCACAACCTTTTTTGTTTCCATCTAGATATTAAGCTGTCATGCAGCCAATGCATTGAAATATTTTTATTCTTCTACACTTCATTTTGTCTTGATTGGACTCTCATGATGACGGTTTGGCACCCAGGGCAGTATATTTAGTTTTTGTGGTTTGCTACTACAGGTGTGTGTGTGTGTGTGTGTGTGTGTGTGTGTGTGTGTTAGGGAATACCTCAGGCTTGAACCCTGTACCTTGTATGCAGGTGTTAAAGACCTGAATTCCCTACCCACCACCATTTGTAAAAAAATTGCAGATTTTTGCCTCATATTTGATCTGATCTGTTCCTCATAATATCTGTGGTTTGTAAATGTTGCAATGCTTGATATTTGATGGTGCAGTGGTAGCATTGTTGTCTCACAGCTGCAGGTTCTCAGGTTTAATTCTTGGCTGGGGTGCCTTCTTTGTGGGGTCTGTATCTTCTCCCTGTGTTTGTGTGGGTTTGCTTTTGTGTCCTCCCATGTTACAAAGACATGACTGCATTATTTCTTCCTGGGTCTCTGCTGAAAATTGTTTTTTTGTTCCAAGTCAGACTGTCCTGATTAGCAAATATTAAATAAAATTGACAGGCATTTGAATTTCAGACTTCAGGTTTCTGAATGTTTTAATTCCTTACATATTTGATGGTGCAGTGGTAGTATTGCTGCCTCACAGCTATAGGTTTTTCTGGTTTAATTCTTGGCTGGGTTGCCTTCTGTGTGGAGTCTGCATCTCCTCCCTGTGTTTGTGTGGATTTGCTCTGGTGCCCTGTCATTTTACAAAGACGTGTCTGCAGTATTTCTCCTTGGGCCACTGCTGAAAATTGTTTTTGTTCTGTCAGAAGTAAAATTGACAGACATTTGAATTTCAGACTTCATGTTCTTCAGAAAATACATAGTAACACAACCTACAACCTTTTTATTCTAGCAATTTTCTAAGTTTATAAGATGAATATTTGAAATTTGTCCCTATTTTTGGGACTGTATTCCCCCATTATTGGCTTCGTCCAGGTATTTTGTGCTAAGGTTGACAGCTATGGCAAGAACTGAATTCACTGAATATGTTTGAGGGCTGTATTCCATCATTACTGGGTTTGTCCAGGTGTTTTGTACTAAGAGGTTGACAGCTATGGTGAGAACTGAATTTACTAAATGATAGCTATTTAAGTTTCAGTCTTCCTCTCTTTTACAAAGCAGCTGATTTGGTGTAGTGGTATGTTGCTCTGACTGTTTTGCACAGGGACCTTGGCAGTAAAATGTATGGTGGTAACGCAGCATTTCTCTTTCACAAAGCAGCTGATTTGGCATAGTGGTATGTTGCTCTGACTGTTTTGCACAGGGACCTTGGCAGTAAAGTGTATGGTAGTAACACAGCATTTTATTCTAGCAACTTTCCAAGATTATACAAGCAATGTTTAATGTGTCCCTGGTTTTTGGGCTTTTGACCCCCCCCAATAAATTTTGGCTTTTTTCCAGTTTTCTTGTGCTGCGAAGTTGAGATGCAGTTGAGTATTGAGTCGATTTTACAAGGAGCTGAGAGCTGCAGGGGAACAGAAGTTTAGTGTTGCTTAAATGAAGTTGGTTTGCTTTGTTAATAGCACAACAGGTTGTGTACTTGCTTTTGATGCAGAAGGCTGTGGGTTCTACTCCCACAAGGGGTGGATGCTGCCATACTGAGAATGTTCTCCTTGGTGAAGATACTAACTATGAGTCTGTTATCAGTTTGCCATCCATTTCCTCTTGCAATATTACTAGCTTATCATTTTTTAATGTAATATAGGCAATTTATTCCTGAGGGGCAACAGACACTTTATTTTTCGATGAAACCATGAAATATAAAGGTGTTTGCTAGCAGCAACCTCTTCATTAGTTACAGATTTCTTTAATGTGGAATTATTTAGATGACTTTTACTTCTTCAGAGATTGTGCATATTTACTGATAATGGACTGTAGAATTGTGCATATTTACTGATAATGGACTGTAGAATTGTGCATATTTACTGATAATGGTGGACTGTAGAATTGTGCATATTTACTGATAATGGTGGACTGTAGAATTGTGCATATTTACTAATAATGGTGGACTGTGGAAGTCTGAGTAGACGTTTATGATGGAAATGTTCTGAACTGGGCAGTTTTGTCATTATGGGTGCATGCGTTTTGTTTCATTGCTTACTGGAAAAATGTTCAAAACAAATTTAAAACGCCCTCTAACAACTGTACTGTATTGTACAAGGAATATAAATTTAGTACAATGAGGAAGGTGTATCAAAGAGCACATGTATGTTTCATATGCAAGGGGCCTATGATTTGAAAACAGCCCAAAATTAATCTTTATCTGCCACTGGCAAAATGTATTTTCTTTGAATGTGGGTTTCAATGCTGTTTCAATGAATGTGAGTTTCAAGGGCAGAGAAGTTTTAATGCTAAGTCTGTTTTTCATTGTGAGACTGCATTGCTTTGTTTAGCAGATGTCTTAGTGTCTGTGCTGTAAAATACAAAATAAAACTTTCAAATTAAGTCTAACTCATCATAGAAGTAAAGCAGTATGCACATTAGTGTTTATGGTAAATGGAGTGAAATAGCCACGTAATGGATCATTGGAATGGCTGCAGAGGCTCCATTCAACCATTATTTTGTCAGGTGATAAGGGCAGCAAACTGAGACAGGCCCAGCTGAACTATACCTCCCAACTGTCCAGATTTTCAAAGAATGAATAGATTTTTGCTTCTTATTTTTGGTTTGTTCTTCATAAAATTTGTAGTTTTCTGGCAAATCATTTAGGAATTAAGTCACTAAATAATGATACACTGCGTTTCAGACTTTATAACCTTCAGAAAAATGCATGCTAAAGTAAGAACTGTTATTCTATCAACTGTCTCAATTAATACAAGAGCAGTTTTTAGTACTGTTTATATGTTCCCCCAATATATTTGGCCTTGTTCAGATTTACTGCATTAACAGGTTGAGAGGTACATGCAAATTGCTTTATAGAATTAGGCATAGCCAACCTCTCAACTGTCCCCGATTTTGGCTCAAAATGTTGCTCTTCCCCCTAATAATCCCTCTGCAAAATAGCAATTTTGGAAGAAAACATGTAGGGTTTACAATTAAGAAATAATTATAATAATCAAAGTTACAGATTACTTGAAATGCATGTAGATTCTTTTATTTTGTCAGCTGCTCAAGTTAGAAGTACTAATATTAAAGTGTCCCTTCTTTGACAGGTTCCCAGCTGTATTGTGTGGCTATTTCAAATTTTTGCATCACATTTTTGGTCCATTTTTCATAAAATTGTGTGTTTTGGCAAATTAGTGACAAATCATTAAAGACTGAAGTTAGAAAATAATGACAGACATTTGAGTTTCAGATTTTATACCCTTCAGAAAAGTCATACTAATTGAAGACCAATTCTATTATCTTTCTAAGTTTATTAGAGCAATATTTAAAAATTGTCCTTATTTTTGGGCCTTTGTCCCACTTCTGTGTATGGCTTTGTCCAGATTTCTTGCTCTGAGGTTGAGAGGTATGACAAATGTCAGGGCCATCACAGTCAGCCAGAGACGTTTCAAATTGTGACATACTTGTTGCACCCCACTCCCCCATCTAGTGACTCTGGATGTGTCCAAGCAAGGCAAGGAGTAGTTATGCAGTGTAAATGTGCAGTGTGTCGTCCCCCCCATCCAAGGTAGACACAAGTACTACAGTGGCTTTTCATCTGTCCTTGATTTTGCAGAATGGTCTGGTTTCTGTCATATTTTTGTACTGTTGATTTATGCATATTACTCAGATTTATGCTTATTACTCAAAGTGCCTGTTGCTCTGTGTTTAAGTAGCAATGCTTTAATGACCATAAGGTAAGCTTGTCTGAGATCGTACGATTTGGCATACTGTTAAAGAATTGCCAACATTGAAAGCCTTTCTGTTGTTGTCATGCAGAGAATACTTAACTAGATAATGTATAAGTCTTTGGTATTGAAGGACAGGATTACATTCTTTTAAAAAGCTCACACTTGTTGGAGACTTCAAGTCATCTCTACAGGCTTTACCCGTAAACTAAACAGAATGCCAATCATGTGTGGTCCATAACCTGTACAGTAATCCTTTAAGCAATGTATCTTGAGCTTGTTTCTTGTTTGCTTTTCATTTTTTACTTTGATCATGTTTTCCCCATGAAACAAGTAGATAGTTGTCAGGCAGCAGGTTTTTTTGGATAAGAAACATTTTTACAAGTGGGGGCATCACAGAGATTTCTACTTTCAGCATGTTACTTGGTACTTTAATAAAGCTGAATATAAATTATAATTAGAACTGCAGTGCAAGGAGAACTGGTTTGAGTTGAGTGCTGCTTGTTTTTCTTATACTTGATTTTGACTGGCATTCCAGTAATGTATTTAAAAAGTAATTTATTTTTTCATACCTCACAACCTTTTGTTTCCATCTAGATATTAAGTAAGCTGTCATGCAGCCAATGCATTGAAATATTTTTATTCTTCTACACTTATTTTGTCTTAATTGGACTCTCATAATGATGGTTTGGCACCCAGGGCAGCGTATTTAATTAAAGTTAGTTTTTGTGAGTTTGAGCATAGCCCCTCCCCTTTCTAGTTGGCCACACCCCTTCCCATTGACCCCACCCATTCAGCTGTCTCCTGGAGCCCCCCTTTGATTTGAAGTCACTAGCCACCACTGGGTGACATCTTGAAGTGTGTCCCTGATAGGAATGGCTTGCCAGATCTAAAAGCATATACGAATGTTTTTGGACTGTTCTGCTAGTCATCACGATCCTTGATAAACATATCTATTCAAATACAGTTTGATAGGACCCAAGGCTGTATGTCTTACACACTCAGGCCCAGAAAGGTGCCAGGTCATAAGCTGATCACTATTTCTTTCTTAGATTTGTGAGATGTGGATGGATCAGTGGCTGGATAGACTTAGAAACTCAAATTAGTAGTGGGAGTACCCTCTAAATGGCTAACCGATGCTTCACTACATATACCCTCTGAATGATTTACCAATACTTCACTACATGTACCCTCTGAATGATTTACCAATGCTTCACTACATGTACCCTCTGAATGACTAACTAATGTTTCAGTATATGTACCCTCTGGATGACTAACCAATGCTTCACTACATGTACCCTCTGAATGACTAACTAATGCTTCACTCCATGTACCATCTGAATGACTAAGCAATGTTTCACAACATGTACCGTCTGAATGACTAAACATTGCTTCACTACATGTACCCCCTGAATGACTAACCAATGCTTCACTACATGTACCTTCTAAATGACTAATCAATGCTTCAATATATATACTCTCTGACTGATTAACCAATGCTTCACTACATGTACCCTCGGAATGATTAACCAATGCATCACTTCATGTACCCTCTGAATGACTAACCAATGTATCAGTACATGTACCCTCTGAATGACAAACCAATGCTTCACTATATATACCCTCTGAATGACTAACCAGTGCTTCACTACATATACACTCTGAAATACGAACCAATGCTTCTCTACTTGTACCCTCTGAATGACTAACCAATGCTTCACTACATTTACCATCTGAGTGACTAACCAATGCTTCACTACATGTACCCTCTGAATGACTAACCAATGTTTCACTACATGTACGCTCTGAATGACTAACCAATGCATCACTACATGCACTGCTGAATGACTAATCAATGCATCACTACATGTACCCCCTGAATGATTAACCAATGCATCACTACATGTACCCTCTGAATGACTAAATAATGTTTCAGTATATGTACCCTCTGAATGACTAACCAATGCTTCACTACATGTACCCTCTGAATGACTAACCAATGCATTGCTACATGTACCCTCTGAATGACTAACCAATGCATCACTACATGTACCCTCTGAATGACTAACCAATGCTTCACTACATGTACCCTCTGAATGACTAACCAATGCTTCACTCCATGTACCCTCTGAATGACTAACCAATGCTTCACTACATGTACCCTCTGAATGACTAAGCAATGCTTCACAACATGTACCGTCTGAATGACTAAACAATGCTTCACTACATGTACCCTTTGAATGACTAACCGATGCTTCACTACATGTACCCTTTGAATGACTAACCAATGCTTCACTACATGTACCCTCTAAATGACTAATCAATGCTTCAATATATATACTCTCTGACTGATTAACCAATGCTTCACTACATGTACCTTCTGAATGATTAACCAATGCATCACTTCATGTACCCTCTGAAAGACTAACCAATGCATCAGTACATGTACCCTCTGAATGACAAACATTTTTTTGGTTTTATAGTTTATACTGTTAGTGGTTGCTCAAATCTCTGCTGAAACTGTCTTCCCCATCCCCCCTCCCTGTTTTTGGTTTGTAGTTAAATTTGGTGGCTTTTGCAGTGCCCGCCCCACTGTAGATTTGATCTAGGACACTCCCCCAGTCTCATCTCTTTACCGCATTCTACCTAATAAACCCTTTCTGCACTTACTTTTAGTCCTTTTTAATTTAATTGCATTTTTCAAACTGTGTGTGGTCTAGTATTGCTACATACTCAAGCGTGCTAGCTTGCACTGCATGTGAATTGTTTTTACTACTGTTTTTACTACTTTTTTGTAAAAAAAAAAAAAAAAAAAAAAACTGTAAGCATGTTTCCTATCTTTCCTGTAACTAGTGTTCTAGATACAGATTTGCTGTATCCAGGACTGTTTGTAAGCTTCTGAGCCCACCAAGCCTTTCTGTGTTGGAGGGAAGCCTTCTAGCTTATCAGTGGGAGTGGTAAGCATTAGGTAACCTGTCTACCACATAAGGAGTGGTTCTGGTCCAGAATTTGTAGTTATTGGCCATTTGGGCAATCTTCCATCTCTCTCAACTTTCTGATTTGAAAGCCTGCATTTGCACTTGTTTCTGTCCTGTAACTCATCTAGTGCAGATACAGATTCTTAGTTTTAGCACTTAAATTTGCTTATTCATGCTCAGCACTTGTTCAGAACTTGTAAGCACTAAATAAGCTACTAATTACTACAGCACTCAATCTTCCTCATTACCTAGAGGAAAACAGTTTTGGCCCTTACTTTCCTTACTTGCTTAGAGAAAAACAGCTCTTGTACTCACTTTCCTCACTTATCTAGAGGAAAAAAAGTTTTTTATTCAGGCATGTCGAAGGGTCAGCTCCCAGTGTTCTCCCCTGTCTATCTGATGAATCTGGGCATTTTGAGGCAATGTAGGAATTGCCTCAAGTACACAGACAACCCTCTCCTCCTACCACCCAACACTACAACCTGTGAGAGATGCACTTATCTAGCCAAACTGGAGGTAAAGCTCTCTCCAACCAAGACTGAACCTGACAGTCAAGAAGAGAAGGTAAACATTTGCACCATACCACACTCATCACATAGTCTCACTACATCTACACCACCAAAATCCACACATAGAAACTCAAAAACATTTGCGGAGGCTCTCAATAATAATCTGCTTAAGCAACAGAGACCTCCAAAGCAGAAACACAAGCAGCCTCCATTCCCCAACACAACCCAAATGACACATAGCCCACAGACTCAGTGTGCCACTCAAACACAGCCAATAAGGCAAAACAACATACCCAACACACTAGTCATAGGTTACTCTATAGTCAGGCATACTGATGTCCCACTCACCAAGCTAAACAAGGAGAAGGTTACTGTCAGCTGCCTGTTGGGTGCCAGGATCCGCCACATAACCTACGCACTCAGGTCACTCCACAACAGAGTACAAATATGACTCTGTCATTGTCCATGTTGGTGTGAATGACCTGAGATGTACCTCCCTGGACTACATGAAAAGAGACATGGAAGAGCTCTGCGATCTTCTAGCCCAGTCAGGTATGACCCTAGCCCTGAGTAGCATTCTGCCATTGCCCAGAATGATACCGCAGTACAAGGACAAAATGATCGACTTCAACAATTGGCTAAGCTTCTGGTGTCATTCTAAGGGGATCCAGTATCTGTCTGCTTGGGATGACATGGTAGACAGACCACAATGCTTTGCCACAGATGGCCTGCACCTGTCGCTCCTGGGATTCCGGATACTGGCTAAGGCTCTTGCTGCTCCTATAGTGCCTTTTTTTAGGCAGGGTTCAAGTAACAAATTCACCATCATAACAGGAATAGGCAAGCAAAAACTGAGAGTAATGCTACTCAATGCTAGAAGTCTAAATTTCAAAATGCACTCACTCAAGGCACTCCTTAAAATGGAGAACATTGATATCTGTGCAGTGACTGAGACCTGGTTCAAGGCTCCAGAGAGCACCCCTGCACTACCAGGCTATAACTCATACCACACTTTTCAGCCATGTAACCTGGACCGAAACACCAAAGGTGGGGGTGTGTCCATATTCATTAAGGATATCCACACCTCCAGGCTAGTTGCGCAGCATAATGCATCCGAGGTTATCCAAGTGCAACTAACTCTTGGCAAAACTGCAATCCAAATTGTAGCTTGCTACAGATCCCCCACCATGCACCAGCATTCCCACTCCTCTTTTCTTGATGTACTGGAAAATATTAGGGTTCAACCAAACACCCTAATAATGGGAGACTTCAACTACTCCACCATTAACTGGGAAAACTACTCATGTACCAACTCCATAGTGCAACGCTTTCTGGAATTCATAAACTTCAATGCCCTAGATCAAGTTATCCACATCCCCACCAGGGGCAACAATATCCTAGACCTAGTCATTACCAACATGAGTGACCTGTGTTCCACACCTGAAGTCAACGCCTCGTTGGTCCGATCCGACCATAAGCTAATCACCCTTGATATCCACATCCCACCCCCACCCCCCATTAAGGAAATCACAGTAAAAAATTTCTCCAAAGCCAACGTCATGCTTCTTAAGACAGAAGTAGTGAACTTCATGATACCCATGCAGATGGACAATACAGTTACAACTGCTGAATCCTACACAAATGCACTCTATAAGCACTTACATGACTGCATGGATCGTGCTTTCCCAAACAGAACCAAGACGCTATCCTCCAAAAAAGGAAGCCAATCTGGTGGTCCCCTGCCATAAACAAACTGTACAACAGAAGGAAGAAACTGTTGCAAAAGAGAGTAAAATCCCATGAGTGGAGGAGCTCCCTGCTCAGCCTCAGTAAGAAGCTGTGGTCCCTTATCAGATCCTCCATAGCTAGCTATGAAAATAAAATCGCCACTAATTCCAAGGACAACCACAAAGCATTCTATAGCTATGTCAAGAATCTCAATGGCAACACCCAGATCTGCTCTGAGTTACAGCACAAAGGCACGAAAATTACAGAACCAACTGATATTGCCAACATCCTGGCAGATAGGTTCAGTGATAACTTTACCTCCCCTCACCCCCTAAATGGCCCATATCTATACAGGAAGAATGCAGAGCCCCTGTAATCACAACTACGCAGGTGAAAGCTGCACTCTCTAAAGCCAAAAACGCAGCATCCATGGGACTGGACAACATCCCAGGCTGAGTTTTACATGAACTTCAGAATGAATTGGCTCCCCACTTAAGCACCATGTTCAATAATAGCCTCGCATTAGGCTTTGAGCCCACTGAATGGTGCACAGCAACAGTTATCCCACTCCACAAAGGGGGAGCCAACACTGATCCCGGGAACTATAGACCTATTAGCCTGACGAGCCTGGTCTGCAAAGCCATGGAATGTATCATCATGGAACTCATAAACAAAGACATTGGTAACCTCCAAACTCTGGATCCCACCCAGTTCGGGTTTGTGAAAAGCAGATCATGCCTACTGAAGCTGATCGACTTCTTTGAGGCAGTCACCAAAGCCATAGATGAGGTAAGGTGGTTCACACAACCTATCTTACCTCGCCAAGGCTTTCGACTCCGTCCCCCATTCAGGAATTATAGCTAAACTCAATAAACTAGGCATAAATCCTTACGTCACGAGATGGGTTGCCAGCTGGCTCACTGACAGAACCCACACTGTAAAAGTTGCAGACTCCAAATCTGACCTTAAACCAGTGACAAGTGGAGTACCACAGGGTTCCATCCTGGGACCACTCCTGTTTGGTATCTACTTCTCTGAAGTACAGGCTAACACAGAAGGCCTCTGGCTAATGAGGTTCACAGATGACTGCAAACTAGGAGCCATAGTCAAGTCCCCAAATGATGTGGACATCCTACAGAAGGGCCTCTCTGAGACAGATGCCTGGTGTCAGAGCCATGGCCTCAAGCTCAATGCCAAAAAGTGCAGTGTCATCCCCTTTGGTAAAAACTCTGTACCCATGAACTGCCACAAAGGCAGCAATCTACTTAACACCGAATGTGTGATAAGAGGCCTTGGGACCCAGGTGGACAGTAGTCTCTCCTTTGATAGTCACATCTCCACAGTAGCCAGGAAGTCCTTCTACATGGCACACCTCTTCATAAAAGGGTTCTCATCCAGGAAAAAAGAGGTAATTGTTCCCCTCTACTCGACACTCATTAGAACCACTATAGAGTACAACGCCCCTTTTGGAATGCACCTCACAAGATATCTGCAGCAGCTGGAAAGGCCACAGAAGTACCTCACAAAGAGGATTACTTGACTCAAACAAATTCCCTACGCTGACCACCTCAAAAAACTTCCAGCTTTACTCCGTAGCATATCGCCTACTCAGAGGTAATCTCTGCCTAACATATAAAGCTATGTCAAACCCAGAGCTGTTGGACATGCTACACCTAAAGAAATCCCAATCCCTCTGAGCTACACGCTCTAGGGACCTAAACCTTGTCACCACAATAAACAGGACATGCTGGAGGGATGGAGTCCTATTCCAGAGACTTCCCATACTCTGGAACAGGCTACCCATCTATGTCAAGCAAAGTTCTTCATTAGTACTCTTCAAGAAAAATCTTGATGAGTGGATGGGAAATAGGAAATACACCCCAGGGATCACTTCTGTGTCTCTGCTCAACAGTGGCACAGGAAAATAACTTTCTTGGGTGGCGTAAGCCAGGGAACCTTGTTGGCTAGGCTTACGTAGGCCCTTGGCGTGATAGCCTAGTACCTACCTATGAACCTATGAACCTATGTAACCTCTGAATGACTAACCAATGCCTCACTACATGTACCTCTGAATGATTAACCAATGTGTCACTAAATATACCCTCTGAATGACTATACAATACTTTACTACATGTACCCTCTGAATAACTAAGTAATGCTTCACTACATGTACCCTCTGAATGACTAACCAATGGTTCATTACATGTACCCTCTGAATGACTAAACAATGCTTCACTACATGTACCCTCTGAATGACTAAACAATGCTTCACTATATGTACCCTCTGAATGACTAACCAATGCATCATTACATGTACCCTCTTAATGACTAACCAATGCTTCACCAGATGTACTCTCTGAATGACTAACTAATGCTACACTAGTGTATGCTATGAGTGACTAACCAATGCTTCACTACATTTATCCTCTGACTAATTAACCAATGCTTCACTACATTTACCAAATGAATGAATAATGAATGCTTCACTACATGTACCCTCTGAAAGACTAACAAATCCTTCACTACATGTAACCTCTGAATGATTAACCAATGCAATACTACAGGTACCCTCTAAATGAATAACTTATGCATCACTATATGTACCATCTAAATGACTAACCAATTCATCACTAAACATAACCTCTGAATGACTAACTAATGCATCACTACATGTACCCTCTGAATGATTAACCAATGCATCACTACATGTAGCCTCCGAATGACTGACCAATGCTTCACTGCATTTACCCTCGGAATGACTAACCATTGTTTCACTACATGTACTCTCTGAATGATTAACTAATGCTTCACTGCATGTACCCTCTGAATGACTAACCAGTGTTTCAGTACATATACCCTCTGAATGATTAACCAATGTTTTCCTGCATGTACTCTCTGAATGACTAAATAGTTCTTCACTACATATAACCTCTGAATAACTAACAAATGTTCACTACATGTACCCTCATAATGATTAACTAATGCATCACTACAAGTACCCACTGTATGACTGACCAATACTTTACTACATGTACCCTCTGAACGACTAACCAATGCATCACTACATGTACCCTCTGAATGACTAACCAATGCATATCTACATGTACCCTCTGAATGACTAACCAATGCTTCACTATGTGTACCCTCTGAATGACTAACCAATGCATCACTACATTTAACCTCTGAATATTAACCAATGCATCACTAAATGTACCTTCCACATGACTAACCAATGTTTCACTACATGTACCATCTAAATGACTAACCAGTGCTTCACTACATGTACCCTCTGAATGACTAACAAATGCTTCATTACATTTGTCCTTTGAATGACTAACCAGTGCTTCACTACATATACTCTCTGACTGATTAAGCAATGCTTCACTACTTGTATTCACTGAATGACTAAACAATGCTTCAGTAAATGTACCCTCTGAATGACTAACTAATGCATCACTAAATATACCATCTGACTGATTAACCATTGTTTCACTACATGTACTCTCTGAATGATTATACAACGCTTCACTACATGTACCCCCTGAATGACTAACCAATGCTTCATTACATTTCCCATCTGAAGAACTAACCAGTGCTGCATTACATGTACCCTGTGAATGACTAACCAACGCTTCATTACATATACTCTCTGACTGATTAACCAATGCTTCACTACATGTACCCACTGAATGACTAACCAATGCTTCACTACATATACCCTCTGAAAGACTAACCAATGCTTCACTACATGTACCCTCTGATTGACTAACTAATGCTTCACTATATATACTGTCTGACTGATTAACCTATCCTGCTTCACTGCATGTACCCTTGAAATGACTAATCAGTGCTTCACAACATATACCCTCTGAATGACTAACCAATGCTTCACTACATGTAACCTCTGAATGATTAACCAATGCCTCACTACATGTACCTCTGATTGACTAACCAATGTGTCACTAAATATACCCTCTGAATGACTATACAATACTTTTCTACATGTACCCTCTGAATAACTAATTAATGCTTCACTATATGTACCCTCTGAATGACTAACCAATGTTTCACTACATGTACCCTCTGAATGACTAAACAATGCTTCACTACATGTACCCTCTGAATGAGTAAACAATGCTTCACTATATGTACCCTCTGAATGACTAACCAATGCATCATTACATGTACCCTCTGAATGACTAGCCAATGCTTCACCAGATGTACCCTCTGAATGACTAACCAATGCTACACTACGTGTACACTATGAGTGACTAACCAATGCTTCACTACATGTACCCTCTGACTGATTAACCAATGCTTCACTACATGTACCAAATGAGTGACTAATGAATGCTTCACTACATGTACCCGCTGAAAGACTAACAAATCCTTCACTACATGTAACCTCTGAATGATTAACCAATGCAATACTACAGGTACCCTCTAAATCAATAACTTAAGCATCACTACTTGTACCATCTAAATGACTAACCAATTCATCACTAAATATAACCTCTGAATGACTATACATTACTTTACTACTTGTACCCTCTGAATGACTAACCAGTGCTTCAGTATATGTACCCGCTGAATGACTAACCAATGCTTCACTACATATACCCTCTTAATGACTAACTAATGCATCACTACATGTACCCTCTGAATGACTAAAAATACTTCACTACATGTACACTCTGAATGACTAACCAATGCATCACTATATATACCCTCTGAATGATTAACCATTGTTTCACTACATGTACTCTCTGAATGATTAACTAATGCTTCACTGCATGTTCCCTCTGAATGACTAACCAATGTTTCAGTACATATACCCTCTGAATGATTAACCAATGTTTTCCTGCATGTACTCTCTGAAGGACTAACCAGTTCCTCAGTACATATAACCTCTGAATAACTAACAAATGTTCACTACATGTACCCTCTTAATGATTAACTAATGCATCACTACAAGTACCCACTGTACAACTAATCAATACTTCACTACATGTACCCTCTGAACGACTAACCAATGCATCACTACATGTACCTTCTGAATGACTAACCAATGCATATCTACATATACCCTCTGAATGACTAACCAATGCTTCACTATGTGTACCGTCTGAATGACTAACCAATGCATCACTACATCTAACCTCTGAATATTAACCAATGCATCACTAAATGTACCTTCGACATGACTAACCAATGCTTCACTACATGTACCATCTAAATGACTAATCAGTGCTTCACTACATGTACCCTCTGAATGACTAACGAATGCTTCACTACATTTGTCCTTTAAATGACTAACCAATGCTTCACTACATATACTCTCTGACTGATTAAGCAATGCTTCACTACTTGTATTCACTGAATGACTAAACAATGCTTCAGTAAATGTACCCTCTGAATGACTAACTAATGCATCAGTAAATCTACCGTCTGACTGATTAACCATTGTTTCACTATATGTACTCTCTGAATGATTATACAATGCTTCACTACATGTACCCTCTGAATGACTAGCCAATGCTTCATTACATTTCCCGTCTGAAGAACTAACCAATACTTCACTACATGTACCCTGTGAATGACTAACCAATGCTTCATTGCATATACTCTCTGACTGATTAACCAATGCTTCACTACATCTACCCACTGAATGACTAACCAATGCTTCACTACATATACCCTCTGAAAGACTAACCAATGCTTCACTACATGTACCCTCTGATTGACTAACCAATGCTTCACTATATATACTGTCTGACTGATTAACCAATCCTGCTTCACTACATGTACCCTTGAAATGACTAACCAGTGCTTCACAACATATACCCTCTGAATGACTAACCAATGCTTCACTACATGTACCCTATGAATGTCTAACCAATTCATCACTACATATACCCTCTAAATAGCTAACCAATTCTACACTACATGTACGCTATGAGTGACTAACCAATGCTTCACTACATGTACCCTCTGAATGACTAACCAATGCTTCACTACATGTAACCTCTGAATGATTAACCAATGCCTCACTACATGTACCTCTGAATGACTAACCAATATGTCACTAAATATACCCTCTGAATGACTATACAATACTTTTCTACATGTACCCCCTGAATAACTAATTAATGCTTCACTACATGTACCCTCTGAATGACTAACCAATGGTTCACTACATGTACCCTCTGAATGACTAAACAATGCTTCACTACATGTACCCTTATCTGCAAGGCCATGGAGCGTATTATCATGGAACTTATAAACAAAGACATTGGCAACCTTCAAACACTGGACCCCACCCAGTTTGGGTTCGTGAAGGGCCGATCTTGTCTCCTGAACTTGATTGACTTCTTCGAATCAGTCTCCAGAGCCATGGACAAGGGTAAGGTGGTCCACACAGCCTATCTAGACCTTGCCAAGGCCTTTGACACTATCCCCCACTTTGGAATCATAGATAAACTTACTAAGCTGGGCATTAATCCCTACGTCACCCAATGGGTTGCTAATTGGCTTACTGATAGAACCCACAGTATAAAAGTAGCCGACTCCAAATCCAGCTCCAGACAAGTGACAAGTGGAGTACCTCAGGGTTCAGTCCTGGGACTGCTTTTGTTTGGCATCTACTTCTCTGAAATATAGGCCAACACTAAGGGACTCTGGATAACAAAGTTTGCAGATGACTGCAAACTGGGAGCCATTATTGAATCCCCAAATTATGTGGATACTCTACAAAAGGGCCTTACAGAAACAGATGCTTGGTGTCAGAGCCATGGGCTCAAGCTCAATGCCAAGAAATGTATAGTTATCCCCTTTGGGAAAAAACATGTATCCATGAATTACCATATAGGTGGCAGTACACTAAACACCGAAAGTTTGATAAGAGACTTAGGGACACAGGTGGACAGTGGTCTCACCTTCAATAACCATATCGCCACAACAGTCAGGAAATCCTTCTATGTGGCACACCTCATCACTAAGGGCTTTTCATCCAGAAAAAAGGAGGTCATTGTCCCACTGTACTCAACCCTCATTAGACCCATTATAGAATACAATGCCCCATTTGGTATGTACCTCTCAAGACATCTGCAACAACTGGAAAGGCCACAGAAATACCTCACTAAAAGAATCACAGGCCTAAAGCAGATGCCCTACGCTGACCACCTTAAAAAACTCCAGCTATACTCTGTCGCGTATCGTCTACTCAGAGGCGATCTTTGCTTAACATACAAGGCCATGTCAAACCCAGAGCTGTTGGACATGCTACACTTAAAGAAATCCCAATCCCTCAGAGCCACACGCTCCAGGGATCTAAACCTTGTCATCACAATAAACAAAACATGCTGGAGGGATAGGTTCCTGACCAAGAGACTCCCCAGACTCTGGAATAGATTGCCCATACATGTCAAGCAGAGTGCCTCTTTGGTCCTCTTCAAAAGGAACCTTGACAATTGGATGGGAGAAAGGAAATTCACCCTGGGGATATCGTCAGTCGCCCTGCTAGACAGGGGTCCAGGGAAGTAAATAGTGTGGGAAGAAATAGCCAGGGAATTGTTATGGCTAGGCTTGTATAGGCCCTAGGGCTGATAGCCTAGTACCAACCTATGAACCTATGAACCTATGAATGACTAAACAATGCTTCACTATATGTACCCTCTGAATGACTAACCAATGCTTCACCAGATGTACCCTCTGAATGACTAACCAATACTACACTATGTGTACACTATGAGTGACTAACCAATGCTTCACTACATGTACCCTCTAACTGATTAACCAATGCTCTCTACATGTACCCTCTGAATGACTAACCGGTGCTTCACTACATGTACCCTCTGAATGAGTAACCAATGCTTCACTACATGTACCCTATGAATGACTAACCAATGCTTCACTACATATACCCTCTCAATGACTAATCAATGTTTCACTACATATACCCTCTGAATGACTAACCAATGGTTCACTACATGTTACCTTGGATAGTTAACTAATGAATCACTACATGTACCCTCTTAATGACTAACGAATGCTTCACTACATTACCCTCTGAATGACTAACCATTGCTTTACTAAATATACCCCCTGAATGACTAACCAATGCTTCACTACATGTACCCTCTGAATGACTAACTAATGCCTCATTAGATATACCCTCAGAATGACTAACCAATGCATCACCACATGTACCCTCTGAATATATAACCAATGCATCACTACATATACCTTCTGAATGATTAACCATTGTTTCCCTGCATGTACTCTCTGAATGATAAACCAATGCTTCACTACATGCAACCTCTGAATGACTAACCAATGCTTCAGTACATATACCCTCTGAATGATTAACCAATGCTTCAGTACCTATACTCTCTGAATGATTAATCAATGTTTTCCTACATGTACCCTCTGAATGACTAACCAATGCTTCACTTCATGTACCCACTGAATGACTAATGAATGCTTCACTACATTTACCCTCTGAATGACTTACAAATGCTTTACTATATGTACCCTCCGAATGACTAACCAGTGCTTCACTACATATACCCTCTGAATGACTAACCAATGCATCACCACATGTACCTTTTGAATGATTAACCATTGTTACACTACATGTACTCTTTGAATGATTAACCAATGCTTCACTACATGTACTCTCTGAATGACTAACTAATGCTTCACTACATGTACCTTCTGAATGAACTATACTTCACTACATGTACCCTCTGAGTGACTAACCAATGCATCAGTACATGTACCCTCTGAATGACTAACCATTGCATCACTACATGTACCCTCTGAATGACTAACCATTGCATCACTACATGTACCCTCTGAATGACTAACCAGTGCTTCATTACATGTACCCTCTGAATGACTAACCAATGCTTCACTACATGTACCGTCAGAATAACTAACCGATGTTTCACTACATTTACCCTCTGAATAACTAAGCAATGCTTCACTACATATATTATCTGACTGATTAACCACTGCTTCACTACATATATCATTGGAATGACTAACCAGTGCTTCACTACATATATCCTCTGAATGATTATCCAGTGCTTCACTTCATATATTCTCTGAATTACTAACCAATGTTTCACTACATGTACCCTTTGAATGACTAACCAATGCTTCACTACATGTAACCTCTGAATGGTTAACCAATGCATCACTACATGTACCCTCTGAATGACTAACCAATGCATCACTGCATATACCCTCTGAATGACTAACCCATGCTTCAGTACATGTACCCTCTGAATGACCAATGCTTCACTACATGTACCCTCTGAATGACTAACCAATGCATCACTACATGTACCCTCTGAATGATTAACCAACGCATCACTACATGTACCCTCTGAATGACTAACTAATCCTTCACTACATGTACCATCTGAATGACTAACCAATGGTTCACTACATGTACCCACTGAATGACTAATGAATGCTTCACTACATTTACCTTCTGAATGACTTACAAATGCTTTACTATATGTACCCTCTGAATGACTAACCAGTGCTTCACTACATATACCCTCTGAATGACTAACCAATGCATCACCGCATGTACCTTCTAAAGGACTAACCAGTGCATCACTACATATACCCTCTGAATGATTAACCATTGTTACATTACATGTACTCTTTGAATGATTAACCAATGCTTCACAACATGTACCCTCTGAATGACTAACCAATGCTTCAGTACATATGCCCTCTGAATTATTAACCAATGTTTTCTACATGTACACTCTGAATGACTAACCAATGCTTCACAACATGTTGAGTTCAACTCTTACCTCCAGAAAAGCTTTTCTATTTACCAGGAATGGAGACATGGACTTTGAATAGACTGTGTTCTGGGTCTCAATATCTGAGGCAACAATGAGGACCTATGGCCAAAAGGTGGTAATTATCATCACGGATGCAGTACTAGTTTGCTCACTAGAGAAAACCAGCAGTAACAGAAATTGTAAGGATATTTTTTTTTTCATACAATGCTGATACGTCTGGAGTGCAGTAGGTATTCTAGTCAATGATATAATGTCTGGAGAGTAAGAGGAGTTTTTTGAGGCCATGGGGAATATGTACTGAATTACTTCAAAGAGGTACCTACTCCAGAAATTCAGAAGGTGGGATAGTGGATTGACATAGTTTATCAGCATTCAGACACTCGAAGGCAAAAAGCTGAAATATCGTGAAAGGGCTTAAAGGAGCAGACTAGAAGGAAAAGTGTACTATTTATGAGAAATGTGAATCTACTAGGAGCAGCTCAGCTCAACACAATATTTACTGTACTACTTTGCCACAAAACACTTTATAAAAGAAAAGCAGCTAGCAAATAGTTTTTAAAGAAATACTAGAAAAATGCTTGGAAATAGCTAAAATATATACTAAATAAAACAAAATAAATTTCAATATACAAATGAAACAAAAGCTATTAACAAGATAATCTAAATGGCAATGTGCAAAAATTAAGATAAAAATTAAATATAAATTTACGTTGAGAATAATAAAAACTTCAAAAACAATAATGTTTTCAAAATGGCAATGAGACATTTCAATGTGTGAGACCGAGAGATTATGATCAAGGGTAGAGTGGGCAGGGAAAATAGTAGGATCTTGGATCATGAGGCCTTCAGTTAGTGGGTGCAGGAATGCAATATTGGGAAAGGTAAGAGTACAAAGGTAAATCAATCTGGGATTTTAGAAAAGTGGATTATCTTTGGCTTGGGAAATTTCACAGATACATTTGGAGACTGTGAGCAAACTGAAGAGGTTAACAAGCTATGGAAGGAGTCAGGCATTTAGCTCTCAGGGTTATATACAAGATAAAAATACCAAAGGAGGAGGAGGAGGAGGCTAAAATGACCTCCACAAAGAGGCTAATCACCAGTGCAGTCCCTCAGGGTAGCAGTACTGCAGGCATTTTGCCAGACTGCAGTGGCGAATCAAGGACTGAGTCAAAGGATGAAGCTGTCAATTTACTGGTCAATTTATGTCCCAAAAGGATGAGACCATGGATACTAGTGGCAGAAATTAGATTCCTTCACAGGGTAGCCTCCACAATAGAGAAGTACTTCAGAATACAACCATGTTCCTTGGTCTTCAGAAGAGCTGGTGGTTTGGTCACCTTGTAAGGATGCACCCAAGGTATTTTCTACAGGAGGTCTACCAGGTCAGACCCCTAGGATGAAACTTAAGACAGCCTCAGGACATATCAGAAGGATTATATCTATTGATTTGTCTTGGAATATTTGTAAATATCAAAGAAAGATCTGGAGACTATTGATGGTGATATGGGATTCTAGATTATTCTGCTTATTTTCCTTTCACTGTAACCCTCTCCAGCACAAATGGTTTACAAAGTGGCAATAAGGAAGATGATGATGACAATGCAAAATAATCCTAACATGCTTTGTTTTTTATAGATGAGCATCCTTTGAACAACTTAATATCACACACCTTTTAACATTCACTGGGAGTAAAATGACAGCAAAAAGCCATGGATGTACCCTTGCAGGAGGGTCAGCCACCACTGTCTCTAAGTCATGCTTGTGGCAGTGAGGTGGAATACTTTTCAGTTTCTTTGCCAAGGATAGGAATACAGAGGAAAACATTAAAGCCATTCATTATCAGGAGCATACTAGAGCGACAGAGAGAGACATTGATGAATTAGAGCAATGATAGCATGGAAGACATGGCTTGAATTTAATAAATAAGGAAGCTTTTCCTATAAGAAGCTCTAAACAGAGCACCTAAAGAAAGAAAGAAAATGATTTGCACGCAAAAGCAGAGGCAGCAAAACAGACTGAAATAGAAAGGATGTGCATTTTTGTACACCAAATTATTTGGATGGCACAGGCAGTTAAGATGGAAAATGTAAAAAGTAAAGTGGAAACAGCATTATTGTGCCTTAATCCACACTCCACCCCTAGTAAGATATATGAGTGAAGGTCCAGCATTCAAGCTTTCTCTCTCAAGTGTTAATTTCCAAGCTTGAAGCCAGCCATTATAAAAGTATTTAAGAGCCAAAGAAATATGTCTACTTCCAAAACCGATTTAACTAGACACAAAAGTGAATTTTCACACTAAGATATGGATTTTGCAGCTTGATTAAAAACTTAATAATAAGAAGGAAGCATTTTGAAATATTATACCTATACAGGGAAGCATTAAATATGAGCAAATAAAGCTAGCATGCATTCATTTAAGAAACAAAATAATGGATAACTTGAGTCTCCAGAAGTCTAGATCTGTGCATAGAAGAAAGTCAAATAGCTGTAACAGCTTTTTGTGTATTACCAAATGGTTCTTAGTGATTTTGGAATGCATTTTGGACTTCGTAACATATTTTGGAATGCATTTTGGACTTAGTAACATGATGCAATACATCATTCATTGATGGAATTTGTGCCTTCTTTAATTCTGTGTGGTATAATTCAAACATTCTGTAGACAGTTTTCACACTCAAATTTATAGCATTCTTGGCTAACTGCTTGTCCTTAGAAAACAAGCCAGATGGAAAAATGCCCCTAAACCACAATAAATCTTTCAGTCTGCTCAATCACTATATATATCCATACTGCATCTTGCTTCCTTATAATTATAGTGCCATTTTAAACTCACAACAGCCTCCCTGTGTTGGATTTTTTATAGTTCTGTACTATTTAAAATGAACAAGTTGCATTGCTTACTTTTTCAGCTTAAATCTGTCCTCATCTTACTTTAAACACCTCTTATCAACATCATACTCTGATAATCTTTAGAAAATTCTCAAAGATATGAATTAAGTATTCATTATATCACTAACTTACAGTAGGCCATTCGGGTTATATGAAGCAACTTAAATCAAAATGCCCACTACACTTCAGGTAAGTTTCAAAATATTGTACAGAATAAACTGATTTTTATTCTAAAGCATTCCAGGATGTTTCGCCTCACTGGCTTTATTTGGTCCCAGAGTAAATAAAGTAAAAAGCCTCAGACAAGAGCCAGTAACTCTAGTGACAGACGTATTATATGCAATAAATAGTTTTATGGGAAACAGGTGGGAACTATTTAAGACTGGGTCAGCAAGAGCTAACAAAGTTAAAGACAAGGCAGGGAAATAAGTATGGCTCTCTGCCACAGTTGAATGAAGCATGGAGTTTGACCCAGAAAATCGCTATTTTAATAGTGTCTCGAGTAATGGAAGAGGTGGGGGTACTGTGGGAGTGAGATGCTTTGTCAGATTGTTCATCTTGAGGGAGGGATTGTTGGTTTCCTAGTTACCTGATTGCTCTGTGCAAGAAGAAGCTTGCAAGTCACAAAGGACTGTAGGACCAGGCACGTATGCATAAACTTGTTGCTTCCAAGCTGGTAATTGTAGTCCACGTGTGTGTGTGTGTATGTGTGTGTGTGTGTGTGTGTGTGTGTGTGTGTGTGTGTGTGTGTGTGTGTGTGTGTGTGTGTGTGTGTATGTGTGTGTGTGTGCTTAAGCCTGCACATGTTATAACAAATTCCTGTGGTGATTTTGGTGTTCATATCAGCTCAGATGGTGGGAATTAGGACCTAAATAAATGTCTGCAAAGTTGTGCCCACCATATTGTGACTGCTGATAGGAAGGATGACACTGTAGTGCTCCCAGTCTCAGTAGCTAGAAAGTATGGTGGCCATTGGGGCTCAGTCTAGGAAGTAAGGCAGACTAACATAGATGAGAAAATGAAAGTTCCCTTCCTGCAACTGTCACTCTGAAGTGAAGTGAAAGGCTAATGCAAGAATCAACTTTAGGACTGCCTGGATGATGGCCCTTCTGGATGGCCCATGTCTTCATATTGGTGATACCCAACGCAGAGGAATGAATGGGTTTAAGTCCAATGGAATATAACTTGATAGCCTGGCAGTCACAAGGGAAATAAGAAAAAAAATGGCAGAAAATGCAGGGAAATAAAATTTATTGTTTTACCTTAAACTCTAAGTTGTAGTTCAGAACTGAGTCTGTTAAGAACTGTAGGGACAGACTCATTTTTTGAGTCTGCAGAGTGAAAACAAAATATTTTTCATTCCAAGTATCATTATTACAACAGCATGTGCATTATTTGCCAAAACTGCTTTTTGTAGTATCTAAAACATAAAACACTACTTGATTTAATTGGAGATTTCAGTCTTTCTAATGTTTGTTGTATGATTATATACTGCCAGCCATATTCATAAAACTAGGTATGTAGTAAGAAATAGGAACCAAAGAGGAAGGAAGGCAGTGAAGTAAACCACAGCTCCAAACAGTTTTAAAATGTAGATTTTATTAATAAACCAATTCATTCTTTAAAATGTTCAAAACTCTGTAAAAAATAAGCGCTTTCATCCTGGTTACCCCATGACTTCACCACATGATTAGAAAACAGTGCATGCCATCTTAAATAACCTCTCTAAGTCATATGGCCTGCCTTAAAGCCTCTTCAAGAGCTCACACCAAATACACACAACCAGATAAACCACAAAAAGTCTGATACTGTTAAAAACCACAGCTTGTTAAATAATAAATGGAATCAAATACTCTCTATTAAAAATACCGTATCTGGGCTACTAACAGTGCAGAACATTCATATGAAACCTGTGAAAAAAACTGTAAAAGAAACTGGTTAGTAGTCCAAGTAGATACATAAAATTCCTCTTCATTTTTAGAAGAACTAATATTCCCATGCAATTCCCCATCCAAGTACTAACCAAGCCCAACCCTGCTTAATTTCCAAGATCAGACATGCTATGTAACACCATCGTCGGTTATATAAAACTGTAACAAACAAATTTACCTAATGAATAACATAAAAAAAATAGGTTTAGCCATCATTATCTTTCTTAGTTAAAATAATATTTGAATTAAACCATAATCAGACCATTTACCCACCCGAACAGTACAATAGAGAAATAAAACATATAAAAAAGTGCCAGGGCCTATCAGGTACCTACTAATAGCTCACTAAATCCAGGTCTACTTATAGATGGAATAGGACTCAAAACTATGTCTAGTAACAATGAGGTTTTACATATCTTTCAAGTGCTTTTTTCTTCAATAAACATGTAATATCACATTATGGTTCAAACCCAGGGGGTTAAAAGCATCAAAAACAGTTGCAAACACAGCTTCCTTATTTCCAGTTGTAGTGAACAAGCACCCCCTCCCCCCTTTTCAATGGGCATACTTGCTTTATGATGACAAATTTAAAATCATGTACTTTTATAGGTCTTTCAAGGAAATTTTTAAAACTACAACCCTTCCTATATACAACCATAGGTCGTTCACCCATAAAATGGTTCTAACTGCAGCAAGTACACATGAGGAAATGTTATCAAATATGAATGGATTCCTAAAGTAAACATTACATTATCTTTAAATTTTACCTATTTATTCTAAAATTAAATTAGTGTGCAATAATAATATTGTTTTGAACTTTGCTTGACTTTTTCAACTTCTCAAACTGTGATCTCAAGATTCAAAGTTATAAAATCATCTGGAGGCTTTACTGTATCATAACAAAGATACACATGATTCAGTTTATCATTAATTGCTAGTCATATAGCTCTTTAATTGAGTAAATGTTCAGCAATCATTGTTGTCTTTTAGTAAAGTAATGCTAACTAAATTCCTGAAGTCATAAGTCACTTTAAAACTGATGTCAGATATTTGCCAGTACAAGCCAATATATCTCATTCCTGTAGTGAAACCTACCACTTACATCTTATTATAACTTTATACAAAAAAACAAAACATCATCATTATACTCTGCAATTAAATCATGAAGTGATCCATTCTCTGACTGCCTTTGTGATAATGTTGAACTAAAACCATTTAACCACTTTTTTACACTTAAAATTATACTGTATTTGATTGTGTTTAATTGTATATGTTTTTACACTTAATTATGTATAATGTTAAGTGTGAAGTGAGACCTGTTTCTGAAACACTAGTGATTCAGTCACACTAATGTGTGTTATTTGCTTTCCCCCAGAAAGGCACATTGCTTGTATACCATAGTGTTTCCCCTTTCTGCAAGACGGTGTGATCTTGGAGTTGGTGTATATATACATAGCAGGCAGGTGGGAAGGTGCATTGCCCACATGAGAAGATTACAGGGTTCATGCCTCCTTGCTGAAAACATTTTTATCCTTTGATATTCTTTAAGTCTTGAATGTGTAGGTGCTTTTAATCGTCTGTGATCGTATATGTGTGAGGTGATAACAAGTGTGTTGAGTACTTTTCAGGGAGTTTGCCAGCCATCTGCATTTACACTTTCAGTCAGAGAAGAATAAAACATTGGCATCAAAGAATTACTTTCAGAACCCATTTTATAAATGTCCAAATACATAATTAAAACGTTATGCTTCCTGTGGGTAGAAGGATTCCCCACAATGCATACATGTATGGTGGCATTAAGAATGGCAGCAGTAACCCAAAAACATATCATCATATACCTAAGCTGTTAAACACTAATCTCAAATATACAGTTTTTGCTGATGACCTTAATATTTATTTTGAGCTCCCAAACACAGATCTTCACAAAATAATAAAATCAATAGAAAGATTCCCTAACATATCAAGCTATAATAGTAACCCTAAGAAATCTTATATCTTCCCAATAAATCCCATTGGACATAGGGAGCTCTATTTTCCTGAAACCGAAATAAAACTCAATTACCAACTAAGATACCTGGGCATAAATTACTCCCACACACATAGTGAACTACTGAAAGCAAATCTCCAAAATACATGGGAAAACATTGTACGAGACATGGATAGGTGGAAGAATAATACCTATCTCCACTCTCAAAAGCAAGCATCATCAAAATTAATATTTTGCCTAGAATTCTCTATAAACTAAATGCCCTCAGTCTAAACTTCCCCTAAAAATTCTTTCAAAAAATTAAAACTGCCCTCTCTAGCTTCATTTGGCATCTGAAATCTACCAGAATTAGCTATGATAAACTTATATTATCAAAGGAAAAGGGAGGCCTGAGTCTACTAGACTTTAAACTCTACTATATTATCATAAGTGCTAGTAGATTAATACAAATAGTTAACTATGAACCCAATAACCAAACATGGGCTCCTTATGGACCACAATTTGGTACAATCAGATAACCTCACTTAACATTAACCCTCAGTCCCGCCCTTTCTTAAACTCAAAAATCTGTAATGCACTGAAACTTCATCCAATGATCAAACATAAAATTATATAATTCCAAAAACTGTTAGCATTGCTTTACCTATCTAATACACTTGACTACCTACAACCCATTTATCTCAACCCCAATCTGAAGCTCAATAGCAAATCAATAAACCTAACAAACTATCCATTTATTAAAAATCTTACAATTTGGGAAATATATAAACTAATCAACTTGAACTTATTTGAAATAAGAGCCAAACTGAGATTAACCAAAAAATATGATATTATACCCGGGCCAATCATATTGCTCATAAACACTAAATTCTCCACAAAAATCTACTAATGAACAAGAAATAAAAATAACCCAATTAATAATTAAAACATTATCCTATAAGAATAAAATGATTTTGAAAGCCTATAAACTAATAATTGCAATACTAACCCAGAATGATCTTTTATACTCTACCTATTGGCAAGAGTAGAATCAAAGTATCACATTGGAGGAAAAACTGCTGGCCATAAAAAACACCTTCAAACTAACCACCTTCAAAAGCCTGATATACACCCAGATCATGATAAATAATAATGCCTACTACACGTCCACTGTACTGAACAAATTCAGCTCTAAATACTCACCAATATGCCTCTACTGCCCTAAGGAAAAGGCAGACTTGCTTCACATCTTTTGGAGCTGCAAGAAACTATACAAACTGTGGTGATCATTAAGAGCTAATCTTGAGAAAATGGGATATGAGAAAATCACTTTCTCATGAGAAACAGCAATCCTACACATTACACCAAATGGTCTTCCTAACATAACTAAACATGTCCTCATTACCATGTGCACCATAATCAAGTACTATATAGCCAAGAATTGGCTAGATAAATCTAAGATCTCTTGGGAAAATTTTAAAAACATTGCAGTAAAATTCATATCCTCCCATAAACTAGCCAAAAAGAACCCAAATAAAATCACATGCTTCCTTAAATACTGGGGATTTATATTAGACACAATACTAAAAGACAAAAAATGAATTATTTTTCTCCACTTTTTATACACTAAACATTAGGACAACCTACAGGATGTGAAACCCAATACTAATTCCCCTATTCAAATAATCCCCCCATTTCTATTCACCTGCACACTATTGCATTTTCCTTACTCCCTGATATAAATATCATCGTAGATATATGAAGACCAAGTACAAGTCAAAGGTATTTTTCCCTATTTTTTCCCCTCTTTCCAATCATTATACTCACAGCTTCTTAGGCTTTTCTCCTTTTATGGGAATAACCTATTTTTCTGACATAGGCATATACCATCTCATTTATAGAGACACTTAATTTCAAGAGTGGCATTTAGGTGTAAATAGATGTAAGTAGTTTCCTTATGGTAGGTTTCTCTGTTTTATTTGTATTTGTATTTGATTGTTTTTGAGACATCATTTTTTTACATCACCAATATGGATACCAACAGAATGTATATGAAATTTCTAAATGCTGTGGATAGCCTTCACCATCAAGGATCACTTAAACAACTTATGTTTTGTCAAAAGAAATTACAAATCTGATGAGTCAGACAAATAACACCCAAGATGGTTTTCTCTTTATCTTTCTGAATATTTATTTCTTACTTTTTAAGTTGTTCAACTGACTTATCTACAATTGCAGTGCAATTATGTACCTTTTTTTCTTCCCAAATGTATCCATATGCCAATGTATCTGTTAAAATATTTCTGTTTTACCTATCAATTACCTTTTATTTTTTTTAAAAAATTAATAAAAATTTATTGAAAAAAAAAGAATGACAGCATTAATAAGCTATACACAAAACTCTGTGTCTTTAATGTAAATCTGTTTTCTGTTTTAGATCACTACACTCAGATTCTCTCTTGTGAACATGACTGTGTAAGAGACCTTGCAACACGCTCAGGAAGGATTTCTCCACTGGAAAACTATCTGCCTAGTCATTATGAATATTTGCAGTTTTCTTACTACAAAGGTAAAATTAGCCTTTGCAAAATACTTGTATACCATGATTTAACTGCTAAGCCCTGTTTACATATTGATATCCTTACACTGATACATTTTACAAGTTGAAACTGAAAGTTAAAGTACAGAATAAAGGTCTTCATCAGTTCTTAAACTTAACCTACTGGCAGACTAGGTCTGAATGTCTGGGTTAAAAGCAGAAGAATTTGAAAAGTAAGAGGAATGTGACCTGCTTGGCAGTGTCTAAGAATACTGAGGCTTTGTTTGGTGTTCTTTTGTGAAATAAAAAGCAGAAAGTATAAATAAATTTAGTGCTGACTGTTGGCTTCACTGAATGTCAGCTCTGGACATAGCAGCAAAAATGCATGGAAAGCAAGTGTGACATATAGAACAAAGAAAAACAGAGTAGTTTTCAGTTGCATTGTGACTTGATCTGAGGTGGTGTGCTAGTCACTTGTCAAAGTGGGAAAAAGTCTGCCATATGTGTAGATCAAAACTCAGCTTGCCTCCATGTGGGGTATTTTGGAATAATAGCTTGAGTGTGTTGGTTTTATCATACAAAATGGTCAAATTCTGAGTCTATTTTGTAAAATGCAAATGCACATTCCTGACAGTTTGATGCTTATGATTCACATAATCAACATTTTAACTAAATAACCCTTCTTCTTAATGTAACAATGAAGTAATTTACATGTTTTTAAAGTGATTTGATACAACATCTCCTTGAGGTATACAAAACAAACATTTAAAGAAGTCCATTTATTTGCCATTTTGCCCTTACACGCATGTAAATGTTCTCTGAAAAACGAATTTATAACCATATGTAAAATTAGAATAAAATTCATACCTCATGTTTTTAGTTAGTACTTTTCACTGATAGAGTCCACTCTGCTTTCACGTAAATTATTAACTAACGCATTTCAGAATTATCCTGCTCATAGTTAGCAGATACCCAATATACAAGAAAGATGATTTTACTGATTTACGTAAAATACATCACCATACAACAGCAACCTGCTAATGCATAAACAGTGTGGCAGTTCATACAAGTCGATTTGCATAATATTGGTGAAACTAAACTGGAATATCAAGGCAAAAGAGCAAAACATTTAAGCTGTACAGCAACAATTTTTCAGCCACTGTGGATTAACAAATTAACAACATTTTTATGCAGAATGAGGCAATGACCACAACAACAGCTGATAAATTATTTGTATTTTTTTTATTTTAAAATCACTAGGAATACAATCTGAAATAAGCATCTTACTCATTTATATTAAAATGAATGGAAAGACATCATGCTATTTACAAACATGGCTTCTCATCTCTACTGTAAAAGGACATATTTAGCCAATCCATGCCAAGTTACTACTCAAGATTGATTGCTCAGGAAAAGTGATATGCATGATGATTCCTATTCATTTGACTTTAAACATCAATAAGTGCAGTTGTTGAGATCTTCAATATGTTTTTCCCCTTGCAGGTACAATGACTACTTTAAAAACTGTCGTAAAACCAGTTATGTCTGTAGGCAGTGATAACAGTACACTATATCTACAGCAGTGAGACTTTATTTTTTTTTCTTTGTGATATATTATATTACTTGGAATTAGGGTGCTGTGAATGAAAAACACAAATTAAAATACATTGTTGTAGACAATATTTCTGTCATTTTTTTAACAAACAGAAAAGAGGTATATACAAAAAGTTGATATCTTTTTGGGGGCAGGCTATGTAATGAAACAAAGACATTCACACAGTTGCTGCTAAAAGATCAATTAACTATTTTATGGGGTTGATGATATCTGCATATGAGACTAGTGAGTTGACACACATTCCTGTGGCTATTATCCCTTTTGCTTTTATCATAGACCTAAAAGGTACACACAGAAAGTGACTTTGTGTATGAAGGATGCATGTGAAGGCAAAGAGCAGTTACAAAGTCACTGATATGGCTTGTTGAAATGGTGTACATATCTGACAGAAATAAGTTGAAATACATCATTTTAGCCATCATGTTTTTTTACTCTCTTCAAAATCAGACTCAGAAGTGTACATATAAGGTATTCATCTTTACTGATGCAGGCTATGTCTCAAAGCAAATAGCAGTTACATGATGATATCTGAACAATCCTTGAAATGGCTTGTATGTAGATAAAGGTATCTGAGGACAACAAGTTGAAAATATTACTGTGGCCCTTATTTTTTTCCCTTTAATTACAAGCAATCATCAGAGGTAGAAAAATAAAGTGACCATTTTTGCTTATTTTAGGCAAGCAGAGTATGCATGAAAACAATGGGGAGTGATATGAACACTGTTAATTGATAACTGACACATTTTCTCATGGGTTCGTGTTTGCATATTTGATATCAACAGTTTACAATACATTATTGTAAGCCTTATGTCTTTTACTTTCTACATAAATGCCCAAAATGTACAAAGAGAATGACTACCTTTGAGGGGCATGCCAGGATATGTGTGAAAGCAAATGTCAGTTCACAGGCATGTTAAGCAATTACTGGTATGACTCATTGAGGTAATGTATAGTCCAGAGAACAATAATATGAAATAAATTACTGTACTTATTATTTTTCTATTCTATCACAATAAAATAACAAATGTATGCACATAAATTGGCTGTTCCTATTGTGGTGGAAGGTTGGCTAGTCACCTGATCCCCTGATCTACAGTTAAGCAGTCATTGATCTGATTTGTTAGGGGCAATAAAAGCTTTTGTGTGTGTGTGTCTGTGTGTGTGTGTATGTGTGTGTGTGTGTGTGTGTGTGTGTGTGTGTGTGTGTGTGTGTGTGTGTATGTGAGGTGGTGAAATGTATCTGTAAAAACTCAGCAGTTTTTATTTGTGGACAGTTTATATGACGTCCTGACAGTCAATGGAGGTATTCACTCTCAGAAAGACCTTATTTTCTGGGGGGGGGTGTATTTGTGCAAAAGAAGTTGAAACTGCTTATTAGATATTAGAAATGAAGGTGTTGCCAATATTTTGTTTTTATTATTTTGCTATACAAGTATTACAGAATCTCAGATTCAGTTTACTGCAAAATTCACAAAAGCATAAAAAATAATTTGCTTTTCATGGCAAAAACTAAAATTCCTATTTTTTTTTCCTTATACAGTAGAATTTCCAAATTTGCTATAGGACATTATGGAAATGTTCATCATTACTTCTCAATATGTAGAATAAAATAGTTTGGAATACAATATGACATAAACTTCATTGTGTGCTTAGATATCTAACTGGATGTCTAGTATCTAATACATATCCCAAAGTCTTTAATAGATTTGGTGATGTATGCTACTAAAAATATATAGATATACTTTGAAACAAATTTTCCAACAATTTAAGTACCCTTAAAGCAGCTGCTTATTTAAGCAGGAATTTAAAACATTTCTTGGGGTAATGGAAATGTAATTGTTATGTAGTTTAAGCTTTCTTGATGCTGTGATGTTATGTGCAGTCTTTATTAACTAAATTTCTAGTCTTTTCTTAATATGTATAATTTCAAATATTCGTTAGTCAGTAGTTATTGTTTAAAAATGATCTTTATATTATAATGCACATTATGCTTGTTTGTGTATATTGGAGATTTTCTCCCCAGTACTCCTCTGAAAATATCGATTCTCTGCATCGGTCATTTGCATTCAAGTAAGAATCCAAGCGATTACAAGTAAATAAATAAATAAATAAAAAAAGAAAAAAATATTCATTCTGTTAATTACAGTGATGGTAGAAGACCCCTTGCCACAACCTCCTGACTTGTTAGCAGATATGTTTTTTTTGTGTGTGTTTTGTCTAAGATTTAATTTAATAGAATCATTGCCCTGCTTAAAGTTGTTGAAAATAATTTGATTGTATCCCATCTAAGGAGGTGAGCATATCAAAACTACACTACAAAGAAGCTTCTACGTATTGTAATTGTTTCACAACTGTTTATCCAGTGATACTTTGTAACTGATGAATATTGCTTCACTGCACATCCAGTATAGTAATCCTTGTGGTTATACATCTCAGAGAGTAGGGAAAAGTTAGATTCTTTTAAAAAAAGATTTTAACTTTTTTTCAAGTTAGTGATACAGCAGAAGCAGTAAGATAGATAGATAGATTGATTGGTAGACCAATAGAGAGATAGATAAACAGGCAGTTAGGTAAGTAGCTATGGGTCAGAGACCCCATATGAAGGGATGCAGCCATCCTTCCAAAAATATTGCTTTGTGACAAATGTCTGTGTGGTACAGTGAGGTGAGATGGATATTTTGTTCATATGTTTCAGTTGTGATATTTTAAATAACTCTATCAAAAGTCAGAATGTCTGAAAGAACAGTTGTAGTATTTGTAGTGCCACACACTGTAAAATATGCACTAAGATAGATATTTTTTTTCTGAAGGCAAACACTTTGCACCCTTTGTTGCACTAATTATATATAAAAGAATGTTGAGATCACAAAATAATGAAACAATACATGCATTTACCTCTTTCCTGAGACTTTGTGAGCTCAGAGTTACTCTTTATAAGTATCAGAGATATTGGACTTGCAGGGGACTTACTTATTCCCTAGCAAAAAAACACTTAATTAAAACTGAAATGTAATGGTGTTCTGTAATATTTTCTTCGTTTTGATGAATTGTGCTTACCTGCACTATTTGCTAAATGCAATATTTAACAAATGTCACTAGTTAAGATGTAGCATTGATGTCATTTTTCATAAGTAATTACTAGGCTTGAAGACAAGTGAACTATTAAGGAGCCTAGTCTGAATTTCCAGTTGACCCAAAGCACTGCCTAGCTAAATGACTTGCTCAAGGCCACACAGGAGGCAAATAAGGATTAGGGGAATCAAACCCTCTAACAAGGGAATGACATGTCACGGTTTTTACCTTCTGTGCCACCTGCCAGACAAAGAAAGACATACTTCATGGAATTTAAACCCATGCCTTTCCTAGCAATATTCTACATACCAGCGCATACAGCTGGCCATTGATATCCCTCATTATCCACTAGTCAATTAGGCTTTACTATTAGACTCCTAGACGTACTCAAACTCATGCTAAGGACCAGTGAGGAGATTGAGGCATCCTGGTTCAGTGTTGCATTGCTAACAGGGGTGTATTCTTAAACATAAGTCCTAACTGCCCCATTTCATTTTGTGCACTCTTATATGCATCCAAAGGGCAGATGCGCCTTCCACTTATTTTCAGTTAGAACAACACCCCCCTTGCATGTCTCCAACCTCCATCAGAGATCTAATGTAGGAAATTTCCAGATCTATGCCTCTCCCCAGGATAGGCACACCAATCCTTTCACTGACATGTTTCAGATGCCGGACCCACTAATCAAACCCAGGTTACCAGAGCAGAAGTCTGGGCTTTATTGCTCTACACCAACAGCATGGCTGATTGAAGTAATTTTTGATGAGTTTGTGTAGACTCATTCAAACAATAGTTTGACCATTCACTGTTTGAATCACTAACATTCTTTAATATTATTTTACTGGTTCCATGTCAAAAGTTCAGTATATTACTGACTGACATTGAAAATAGCGATCACAAATTAATGAGTTGAAATGTAGACATTGAAATGTATTAGTAGCTAAAAGTACTCTTAAAGCATTTTTGCAGAGGCCTTTACACCCCTGACATGGGGGGGGGGGGGATGCTATTCCCTTACACTCCTGTTATTTACATAAATGCTTACCGAAATGCTATTGTACTGCGGAGTAATGGGAATTATCTGACATACCATAATCTTGATTTTTTTTTTAAACATTTTACATCTATTACTCGTGTGGCTCAAAGGAAAGCATATTTGCCCTCGATGTTAGAAGATCAGAAAGTTGCAGGTTCTAGTCCCACACCAGTTGCATATCTGGCAGTTAGTGCTGGGCCTTAAGGCTATGAGCTTATAACAAACTGCTTCCTATAGTGCAGGATTTGATTCTCTCTCACCCCATTTGCCTACTGTGTGATGTTTGAGCAGTCTTTTAACCACACAGCACTCTAGAAAAACTGAGAAAATCGGTTAAGTTCCTCATTTTTTTCCGTGTGCACATGTCTTGTAATTACCTATAAACCTAAGTGCGGATCAGTAATGTATCTCATTTCTACCTGATACCGAATTTTATTGGCTATTCTTTTACCCTGCAGCTTACTTGGGAGTTCCTTGCATTTGACAGAATTTCATTTACTATTTGAGAATTCTAAACACCTGTCACTCTAGCTATAATGATTTTGTCAACAGCTGTGTATTAAGGATTCAAAATATACTTCAGAGATAGGACAAATACATTTTGAATTTCTGTTGACTTCTTTCATTCAGTCTGCTGAATCTGATTGGCTTATGCCAGCATCAGACAGCTCGTTAATTTCTTTGAAATGAGCAATATGAGAGAATGGGGGAAAATTACACAAACTGTGTAGATGTATTTATATACTGATTACTTGCTACCTTGAACAGCTACTGGGTTTCATGCTTCACGGCTCTGACTGCCTACACACGTACTCTGGAAAAGAAGTATATCAGATGGTCAGAATGGTTCTGGGATGAGTTTCACTATATATTATATGACACAAATGTTGATGTTGGGATGTTGCCAACTTGGCTCAGGTGCATGATATTCTCATCAGTCACTTATCAGTCTCACTCATTTACAACTCATTTAATAAGGTACTCCACAGCTTCTACAGATACCACAGTCTAGTTCATTGCTGCACATCATGCATGTGTTGCAGCATTTTAAGTTTCCCCTGGAATTACTCATTTTTTTACAATTGTCCGAAGAGTTCTAAAGAACCTTCACCAGTAATCTGAGATTATCATTATATCGATCACTCCTGCAGTAGCGTTAGCTTCATGTGTTATATCCCGCTAAGGAAAAACATTTAACCAGTTTCCAGTGCTCTGAGGGTACCTTCCACACGCCCAAATGGTTATGCACCTTGAGCTGAGATGAAGACAAAGAGTTGCTTGGATGCCAAGTTCTTTAGAGCTTTCCTAACATCAAAGGCACTTGTTTTGCATTGCTGATCAAGAGTTGGCTAACACTTTCCATTGCTGGGCAAATAAGTTCCTCTTCAGCTCCAGCACAGGCTGTCACAACATAAGACTCAGACTTTGCTTGGGGAACCACTGTTAATGAGATAAAAGTGCATTGCTTTTGAAACAAAAAGGCACACTAAAACACATACAAAATGATGGCTGTCCTAAATGCTCTCAACACTCTCAGTTATCTATAGTCCCTTGGACTGTTATAAGTGTATACGGACAGCACCACAGTGATGTGGTACATAAACGGGGGTGGGGTGATCAGATCTAACCTCTGTGCAGACTAGCCATGCAGCCTAGGATAGAGCTTTTCAGTTTTCATCTGTAGGCATCTCACATTCTGCCAGAGAAAAATTGTGTGGCAGACAAGCTGAGCAGGACCAAGACAGACCCTTACAAATGTAAAGAAGACCAGGATTGATCTAGTTGTGGGGAAATCCTCAGATTTTTTTATTTTTTTTTTTGCCACCACTCACAGCAATCAGTTGTCAAAATTCTGCTACAGGACCCCATGCAAGAAAACAGATGCCCTTTCTTTTCCTTGGACATGAATCTTCTTTTCTGTATTTCTACCCTTCCCACTAATTTCTAGGTTCATTCTGAAGATTCAGAAATACACTTCAGAGACCATTGTGGTGAATCCCAGGAAATAGTGGTTTCTCCCTTCTACTGGAAATGGTCAAGGGCAACTACCACAAGCTTCCTCGCAGACTGGACCTACTCAAGGACAAAGGGTGTTTGATATATCCTGACCCCAAACAACTGCCAATCACTGTCTGGCTCTTTTAGGCACCTATTTTCTCGAGACATGCAGCAGATTTTAAAGGATACATTAGTAAATGGAAAAGATTTAGTAGTTGGTGCCAAGACAAAAAACAAGACCATTTTAAAGCTAGTGTTTCTCTAGACCAAGATTATTTGTGTGAGTTACTATCCTCTGGCATGTCTTACTCCTCCATCAAAGTACATCTGTCAGCCATATCAGCATGTTTACTCATGGATCCCTTTTTAAATGCAGTAGGAAGGATCATTAGGGTGGGAGGGTGGCCTAATGGTTAAGGTGTGTGCCTTACAAACACAAGGTGCAGGGTTTGAGTCTCACAAGGGATAATTGGCTAGGCTTAAAATGGCCTCGCAAGGGCAGTTAGCCTAGTACTAATCTATGATCCTATGATCCTCATATGAAAATGTATTTGAAAATAGCATTTTTACCAATCCTCCTAGAAAACATAAGGGTCCTCCTTGGGATTTTAATTTTTTATTCTTGGAAAAACTAACTCTTGCTCCATTTGAACCAGCTTATTGGGTGGAGCTGAGGTTCTTAAGATGGAAAACAGTGTCACTGATTGCTCTGACCTCTGCAAGAAGACTAGCTGAGTTGCAAGCTCTTATGGTTGGTCAACTTCAACTCAGGTTCCACAAAGACAGGATTTCCGTAAGAACTAATCCTTCATTTTTGCCTAACGTGGTATCCAAGTTTACTTTGAAGAAAGCTATCCACCCCCCATCTTCTTTCCAGAAACTAAAAATGAGAAAACAAGGTCATACCATACCTTGGATGTCCACAGAGAAGTCAGATATTATCTTGATACAACTAAATCATTTAGGAGCTCTGATCAGTTGTTTACGTCTTGTGACGGTAAGAAGGAAGGATATCCTGTGACAAATCAGCCTATTTCCAAATGGCTGCATCATGCTATTACTTTTTATTAGACCCCAACAACAAAGCAATTCTATACAGGGTAAAGACTCATTCTCCCAGGGCCTTAGCTTCATCTTTGGCTTTTTAGAGAGGGATGTATTCTAGATGTATTCTAGGAGCAGCAGATAGATCCACTGGGCCTATACCTTTACAAAGCACTACAAGCTAGTTTCTTTTTCCAGGTCTAGGCTCTTTTTCTAGGTCTCCAGGGCCTTGCTAGAAACATTTTCTAGGGGCTTCTGGACCTCCATTCTTCCTCCTCTCATTCATGATCTATGATAATATACCCATGTAGCTAAGGTTACTGCAGCAGTGATCAGTATGATGAACACAATACATAATTCTATTTTAATTTTCATAGCACTGTCCTTCTCAGGGCTCTTGCCTTCCTCTCTCAATTGGCATGAAAGCTCTGAAGGACCTGGCACCCAAAGCACTCTTTTTCTTCAGCTCACATCCAGCTGAGTAATAGTTTGGCCACATGGAAGGCACCGTTGAAGCTTTGGAAACTGGATGGCTGTCATATCCATAACAGGCTATAACTGATATAGCTAAGGTTATTGCAGCAGTGATTATTTCAGCATCTACTGTTACTGGACATTTACGTACACAACTGTACTTTACAGTATGATTTCATGATTTACATTTATCTGATGTCTTAACTCCTAGGTAGCTGATAAATACTGCGTATATGGCACAGCACTGCAAATGGATGGAATCAGTGAAGTGAAGTTTAGGAAAAGCTTTTGCAACTCCTAATGCATTCAACATATTTACCATGATAGGAAAGAATGTTGTAGCACTTAACATTACCAGACAGTTATGTAATACATAGGACAAAGATGGATTTCTTAATTGTTCAAGTTCTAGCTGTTAGTGAGAAATCTGTTGTGCAAAACAAGTCAGTGAGAAAGTAGAATAACAGCAGATACAGAACTATTTACAATAAGCAATCTTCAGTTATGCAGAACCTAAAAAGAAATAGCATCATTTACTTATTTTAACTGGCACTTGCAAAACAGCACAGCAGGGAGCAATTTAAACAGTAATGCCAACCCTTTGGAATGAAATAATTAAGTTGAGAAATTAAGTTACTTTCCCTACCTGCCTTGTTTGCATTTATATGCATCTTAGCTTGCAGGGATATTCATAGGGAGAGCTTTATTTATATAAAAAAAATACCTCCCCCAAGAAAAAAAAGAAAGGGAACAAGATCACCCCATTCCATTTTGTCCTGTTTTAGTACTATTTTCTCATTTTTCATTCATCAAGCTGCCATCCATGATAAGAGATTCTTGATTATATTTTATTTCAGAACAATGTCTGCATGCTATCATAGTTATGCTTTGTGGTATTGTTATGACTGTCTGTTGCAGCTGTACTCTTGTGAGTGCTGTCTTTTTTTATTTCTGGTATGACTTCTCATGGGGTTATATACCTGTGTAGGCTGGAGAACAATCTTTTAGGAAACTACCGACCGCTTCCCTTTATCTGTGGTTGTGCACCATCAGTTTTAGCATGTATAAGAAGCAGATTTTGTTGGGAGGCAAAGTGTCCAAATTGGGGAAGCAAATCTTATAGAGACAAGGAAAGTTTTTCATTACGTGTGGCTTGACAATTTTCAGAACATTTGCTTCCTCCTCCAAAAGTGTAAGATGGTATGCATATTTGACATCTGATTCCCACTTACTCAATACTATGTGATTTTTTTTGGCCCAAAGAGATCCTGAGACTATCAGCATACAGCCTGCTCTATGTTCCCTGTCTGTCCTTGACCTGTGGTATCTAAAAAATTACTGCATTGCTTTTGTTATAGTGAAACATGTGATTGCTCGACACTGCTGTGCAAGGTTTTGAAGAGTTTATCCACTCTGTAATGTTTTTTTCTCCTCCTAATATTATGGGACACTGAAGTATTTCTCTCTCGCCATATAATTATATATATATATATATATATATATATCTATATATATATATATATATATATATATAAGCTTGGGGATGTGAGGGGCTTGCCTTCAAGGCAGTTGTGCAAGGAGGCTTTTTCTTGGAAAAACACTTATTTTGAGCTGCCCTGGGGGCTACTTAAGCAGAGACCACTCACATAAACTAGGCATGAAGGGAAGATGAGAATGTCTGTGGATTTTTTCTGCCTTTAGCATTCAGTGTAATTTAATTGCATACACTTTACCCCTTCTCCTGTTGGCTGTGAAATATACTGCATTGCTTGCAATGTCAGGCCAACCATAAGTGAACACATCATAACAGTTATGTGATCCCAGCTACAGCCCTGCACTCTACCTAGAAGATTCAGTACCCCATATTCCTAAATGCAAGTGTTGCACTAGTGGGCCTTTCCCGAGGTAGAGCTCTTACAGAAGAAGCCCACTAGCTCATCCTCAGAGTGGGGTGATTGGATTTGATTTGATATCATGGTATCAGGTACTCAGTCTAGCTTTAATGATACTTGGAACTAATATGCCTGTACTCACATTATGTCTATTATTTCTATGTTATATGTGCAAACTAAACTGAATTTTATTCTCTTTTTTAGCTGGGGAGTATGGAAAAGCTTTGCAGTGTGCCAAGGCATATTTACTTTTCCATCCTGAGGATGAAGACATCGTGGGTGACATTGAACATTATGACAGTCTTTTGCCAGACATGATAAACCCAAAGGACATTGAACCTAGAAAGGTAAGTTCAGTCTTTACCATGAGTATAAAGGAATGGGGACTCATTTATGACACAAAAAGCTTCAGATGTCCAACATGGTATAGGTTCTTTATAACAGATAAATTAAACACGTCAAACCAAAATAAATAAGTAATGACTTAAGATAGATTGGCAAATAAAATAGTGTCAACAGCACTGTTAACCTGTAGATTCAATGTTTTGCACTGTATTAACCTTTTCCATGAGGACCAATGCAGCAGGTTTTACCTTCAAGTATTTCTTAAATGTTCATCTGCTTAACATGCTATTAATTTCTTGTATTATTCTTTTTCTGTAAGCTTAGGCTAGAGGTAGAAGCACAATAGCCACTGGAAACGAACTTCTGCTTGCAAATCAGTAATAAAACAAAAAATGTAGGATTCATGTTGTCTGACCAGTAAATAATTCCATGAGAACTGATTCACTGAATCTAAATCACTGTATACCATTTTCAGGGATTAATAAAACTGTATTTTGCAGGGACCAAATCTCCCTGCACCTTCATGTAGGATAGATGCCCTCATACCAACCTCAGTGTATATATACTAACTACACAGTTGTACATCTGCTGGGAAAAGGGCAATATCTAGGATCAATGAAAACAAATGTCTTTAATAGTAACTCAATGTATTAGAACTTGCAGAATTGTCAAAAAGAAATCATTGTCAAGTTCCCTATCGATATTACTTATTTCTTGTGCATTATTATTACTGGTCTCCTTACATTTGACTTCAGTTTACTTTATTAAATGTCTTTTGAGCAGATACTGAAAGAATTACCAAATACCGTTAACATTTTTGCAAAACTGATATATCTAAGCCCTGATAGAATGAAGTCTAGTTTTATACACATATATGCATATATATATATATATATATATATATATATATATATAGGTTTACTATTAAAATACCGTCGCTCACAATTCCGTAGTTGAGAATGTCGAAAGACACCTTTTCGAATTATCAGTTGCTTGATCTGTTGAATGTCCAAAGTTGAAAATGCCAAAAGAACAGCCTATTTGCAAATTTAAATGACACAGATATGTATTCCCAATTAACATGCGTCCAAAACATGCGTACTGTGTCTTCACACTCATAACAGCAATAAATAAGGTGGTGTATAAGTTATACAGTCTGCATTAGTCAATGTATATACATTACCATGAAATATTATTCCTGTGGAATACTGAAAGCAGTTAAAAGAGTAGGTATAACACAAGGGATTGCTGTACCATGATAATAGTGTATTAATGTTCATTTTACTGCTCCAATGCCGTATGTTATTACACATAATGGTTGCTGTCAGAAGTAGCAGAATAGTATAGAAATGTATACTGTAGTGTATAGTAGTGATGTTGGAAGTTGGACTATTACTACTTTTCACTGTGTAATATTTATGTAATGTTTCTGAAACCACACTAGGTGTTAAATTGATAGTGGATTGTGATACATGTTAGTTTTGGATGTCATGGGACTATTATTTACTTTCAAAATCACGTCACAGATCGGATATGGGGTAATTGCCATAAAATGTTGAATTCGACATTTTCGACAATTACTGTGGATTTTTGACATTTCAGCCTTTCATAAACATACAAATTCAGCCTTGCTGTTTGATTTTTAATTACAAAATAATTTTCATTTTCGAATTTATAATAGTAAACCATCAGGATAGCTTTCCTAAAACATATGTGTTCAGCAGATCTACTTTTTTGAAATGATAAACAAAAGCTCCTACACCAAAGCAATAGCCTTCTTGTTTGCTCTACTACCTTTCTCCATTGATATATTGGACTTTCTTACTCTCTACATTGCACTTCTAGAATCTCTGCTTCTTGTCTTGTAAAATATCTTCCAGTTATTATTTTTATCTCACCAAATCCTTGAAACTTTATCTTGTTTAACTGCAACCCATCTCTTTTTAATACCTTTTCTATACTTTACAATTTCATTTATCATTTCCTTATTCTTTTGCTGTAGGGAACAAATCATCAACATATAACATATATAATGGTATTACCAGCCCTTTTTCCATATCCCATCTTGCTTCTTATATTTCACACATACATTTCTGTGTTATTGCATTCATAACTAATACAAACAAATACAATATGCATTAGGCAACCTTGCCTTTACCCTCTCCTAAAGTATCTCTTATCCTATCGACCCATTTGCCTTGACCCTCACCATGATTTTTCCAAAGCATTTCATTATTATATGAACTGTTCCATGTCTTATCCCATAATCCTATAATTTTTTTTATCATGGCTTCATGACTGACCCTATCAAAATCTTTTGCTACAGCATGTTAAAAATCTAACTTCATTTTCTTTCGTTATCATCTTGATAATTTATTTCGCTATTATTAACATTTGTTTCACTTGGTTTCATTTTATTCCACAAATGCTGTCCCTTACAGTCACGTCCACAACCTTTTGTAGTGTTTCGTGTAATGTTTTCACACTTATTTTCTAATATGAATTACCTAACTTCAATAGTCTCCGATGTTTTATATCTTTTATTTCATCCTTCTTTCATATAGATTTTTTAATCCACTGCATATTTTTCTTCTGTTCTACCTTTCTTTGACCATTCATTCAATATCTTTATAAATATTCTTGTTCATATTTTTTCATATCCTTGTAATAACTGTACAATAATCCATCCAATGCTGGTTCTGAATCTTCTTTTCCGTCTTTTATTACTTTTCTAGTTATTCCAGTCTGTTCTTCTAGAATTTATTTTCAGTTATTCTTCTAACTTTCTTTTCTCCTTGTTCTTTTTCATACATGCTATGTACAAATTTTCCACTCCTTCCATAATCTTATTCTGTTTACTTTTTACTTCACCTTTTTCATCCCATATTACCTACATTTTGTCTTCTCCTTTTTAACTTTGTTCTCTAAATAAAGGGAAAACTCCATTTTCTTTATTTTTGAAAAAGAATCTTTGTCTACAAAGTATTTTCATTTTTCTCTTTATTCCTCATATACATCACACTTTATGTTGCCTTTATTTTATCACTGCCTTGCTCTATTTCTTTTTCTTATCTCTATGTTATGTATTTATAATCAATTTTATTTTTTCATCCTTCCTTCCATTTCTATATAGCCTTTTGACACTTTTGCTTATATACCGTCCTACAGTATGCCCAAGTCTTATAAAAAAATGTATTTATTTTATTTATTTTGCATTTGTTAACCAGGAAGTTCCAACTGGACCAGGTCCATTTACAGCGGTGGCCCTGGGAGAAAAGCTCCAGGTTTAGTTTAACAAAAGAAGCAACATAGTAAGGAATGAGAAATAAAAAAAAATAAATAACAGAAAAGATAACAATAAAAAGAAAACAATAAAAACAGAATAATAATAACAATTTATACAGGGCTGTGCAATCATCACTAAAAAAGGTCTTATTGTCATATGATCTTGCAGCAGTCTTTTTCTTTCTTTTCTTATTTCTTCATTCTTGGTGAAATCTGCAGTTATCTATTAATTCCTTTCCTGTACTTTATCATTTCTATATCTTCTCTTAATTTAGCCCATGTAGTTCTGGGATCCACATATTCAGTTACTTCTATACCTCACATTACTTATTTTATGTCTTTTGAGTATACTATGTAATCAATTTTGGTCTTAAATATTCCCTTTACATTTGTCTATCATCTTTCCTGTGCTGTTTTTAAATCTTCATACATTAACATCTTGTGTTTTTTTTTCCTGTTTCCTTTCCTATATAGCAAATAAAAATCCTCTGCTATCACTATGGACATATTCACAAGTAAATACTAATCTCTTCAAACAGTTTTCCTCAATGTTATATCAATATGTGAATAAGTTACCATTAACTTTATACACTTTTCTTCATCCTCATCCATCCATCCACCCACAACCCTTTTTTCCCATTTTTGCACATCGGGTCGGGTGTCACTTCACCAGTGACAATCATCTAGATCCAAGGTTTACACCACAGGGTGGCTATCACATTATATTTCTCTTCCTGTTTTTATTACAATATATATTTATTTAAATTTCTATTCTGAACATGTCTCATGGCCTACTGACCAAGCAATATTGTTTCAGTTCTCTTCCTTTTTTCCTCTTTATTGAACTTGGCAACTGTGACGTCTGGCTATATCCCACTGGACTGCCAACAATTAATATGATGTCCCTTACTATCCTAGGTCAGTAACTATGGAACTTCAATCTTCACTACTGACTCCAGTGTGAGACTGTCACTTAAACAGGAGTAATATTTCACAATGTTCCCCTAAGAGCACAACAGGAATATGCTCTATTTTCCTGGGACTGGACTATATACCTCTGTCCACCCCAAATGTATTTTCTAATTATACACTTCAGAGCAATGCATCCCAGTTTAAGATCTCTGATACACTAACACTCAAAATAAATGTAAATCTCACACATCCAAACACTTGTGGGAAAACCTGACACATATTTCCAGCCAGAGGCGGCTCGTGTTATAGGACTGCAGCCCCCCCACCTGTACAATAAAATTGAAAAAATAAAAAAAATTTCACTGACTCCACGCATGCGTGCATGGTTCCTGAGAACTCCAAGCATGCATGCATGCTCATTCCAGAGCTCCAGACTGCTCTGTTAGGCAGTCCAGAAATTCCACCCTTCCAGCCCAGAGGTCTGTGCGGTGATAACCGCACAGACCGAAAGATCACCGGACTGCATCGCCTGCAGGGTGGAGGCTCCAGCCTACTACTCTCATGGGAGACTGTTTTGTGGAGGGAGACCTATGCACGGGCCAGAGGATTCATGGATTGGCGGCTGTTTTGTGGACTTAGCTGCAGAGGATTCGCGTTTTGTGGAGGACAGGTTGTGTGTGCATGGTGTGTGTAAAATGCCCCAGTTGCTACATGGTGGTGGGTAGAGAATAAGGCTTAAACCCTGTACCTTGAGCCCAGGTGGCAGGAGCCTGAATTCCCTACCCACCACCATTTGTAAAAACTATTCCTCATAAAATCTGTGGTTTCTGTATTTGTGTCCTTGCAAAGCTGACAGTGCATTGGTGCAGTGGTAGCATTGTTGCCTGACAGCTACAGGTTCTGTGGTTTGATTTTTGGCTAGGGTGCCTTACCTTTTCTGTGGACTCTGTATGTCCTCCCTGTGTTTGTTTCCTCTAGTGTCCTCCCATTTTACAAAGACATGTGTCTGTCTGGAGTGTTTCTCCCTGGGCCTCTGCTAAAAATTAGCTTTTGTTCCAAGTCAGACTTTCCTGGTTAACAAATGTTAAAAATGACACACATTTGAATATCAGACTTCAGATTCTTCAGAAAGTGCATGGTAATGCAAAAGCTTTTATTCTAGCAATTTTCTAAGTGTATAAGATGGATATTTGAAATTTGTCCCTATTTTTGGTATTGTATTCCCCCATTATTGTCTTCATCCAGATTTTTTGTGCTAAGGTTGAGAGCTATGGTAAGAACTGAATTCCCTGGATATGTTTGGGGGCTATATTCCCCCATTACTGGCTTTGTCCGGGTGTTTTTTGCTAAGAGATTGAGAGCTATGGTGAGAACTGAATTCACTGAATGTTTGGGGGCTGTATTCACCCATTATTGGCTTTGTTCAGGTGTTTTGTGCTAAGAGGTTGACAGCTGTGCTATGGTGAGAACCGAATTCACTAAATGGTAGCCATTTAAGTTTCCATCTTCCTCTTTCACAGAACAGCTGATTTGGCATAGTGGTATGTTGCTCTGACTGTTTTGCACAGGGTCCTGGGTTTAAGGCTTGGCAGTGAAATGTATGGTGGTAACACAGCATTTTATTCTAGCAACTTTGCAACATTATACAAGCAATATTTAAAATGTGTCCCTGGTTTTTGGGCTTTTGCCCCCCCCCCCCGCCCACAGTAAACTTTGGCTTTTTCCAGATTTCTTTGTGCTGCAAAGTTCAGAGATACAGCTGAGTGAGTAGATTTTACAAGGAGCTGAGAGCTGCAGGGGACCAAAAGTTTAGTGCTGCTTATGCCAAGTCAGCATGCCTTGTTAATAGCACAACAGGTAGTATACTTGCTTTTGATGCAGAAACCTGTGGGTTCTACTCCCACAGTAGATAGATGCATTGCTGATACTGTACTTTGCAAAGGGGGTGGATGCTGTACTCCTTTTTGGCAAAGATACCTAGTAACTATGAACCTGTTATTGGTTTGCCATCCATTCCCTATTGCAATATTGCTAGCTTATCATTCTTTTAGTGTAAGATAGGCAATTTATTCCTCAAGGGTAACGGGCACTTTATTTGTAGATAAAACAATGAAATACAAAGTTGTTTGCTAGCAGCAGCCTCTTCATTAGTTACAGATCTCTTTAATGTGGAATTATTTAGATGACTTTTATTTCAGAGATTGTGCATATGTACTGATACTGGTGGACTGTAGAAGTTTGAGTAGACTTTTATGATGGAAATGTTCTGAATTGGGCAGTTTTGTCATTACTGGTGCATGCATTTTGTTTCATTGTTTACTGGAAAATTTTCAAAACAAATTTAAAACACCCTCTAAAACGGTACTGCATTGTACAAGGAATATAATTTAATACAATCAGGAAGGTGAATGAAAGAGCATGTGTATGTTTTGTGTGCAAGGGGCCTGTGATTTGTAAACAGCCCAAACCCAAAGTTAATCTGCCACTGGCAAAATATATTTTCTTTGAATGTGGGTTTCAATGCTGTTTCAGTGAATGTGAGTTTTCAAGGGCAGAGAAGTTTTAATGCTAAGCCTGTTTTCATTGTGAGACTGCATTGCTTTGTTTAGCAGATATGATATCTATTAGTGTTTGCGCTATACAGTGCAAAATAAAACTTTCAGATGAAGTCCAAATCATCGCAGAAGTAAAGCAGTATGCACATTAGTGTTTATGATTTTTGTTTTTCGTCTTTTCCCGATTAGTTTTTATGGTAAATGGGGTGAAATAGCCAAGTAATGGTTCATTGGAATGGCTGTAGGGGGGAAGCTCCATTTGACCATGATTTTGTGAGGGAGGGAAGGGCAGCAAACTCAGACAGCCCCGGCTGAACTATACCTCTCAACTGTCCAGATTTTTGCAGAATGAAGAGATTTTTGCTTCTTATTTTTGGTTTGTTCCTCATAAAATTTGTGGTTTTCTGTCAAATCATTTAGGAATGAAGTCATTAAATAATGACAGACACTGAGTTTCAGACTTCATAACCTTCAGAAAAATGCATGCTAAAGCAAGACCTGTTATTCTATCAACTGTCTCAGTTTATACAAGAGCAATTTTTAGTACTGTTTATATGTTCCCCCAATATATTTGGCCTTGTCCAGATTTCCTGCATTAACAGGTTGAGAGGTACGTGCAAATAAATGGCTTTATAGAATTAGGCATATCCAAACCTCTCAACTGTACCCGATTTTGGCTCAAAATGTTGCTCTTCCTCTAATAATCTCTCCACAAAATGGCAATTTTGGAAGAAAGCATGGAGGGTTTACAATTAATAAATAACTAATAATCAGTTATACATTGCTTTTATTTCAGAAATGCATGTAGATTCTTTTATTTTGTCAGCTGCTGTTAGCAGTACTAATATTAAAAAGTGTCCCTTCTTTGCAGGTTCCCAGCTGTATTGTGCGGCTATTTTATATTATATTTTTGAATCACATCTTTGGTCCATTTTTCATAAAATTGTGTTTTTTTGGCAAATTAGTAGCAAATCATTAAAGACTGAAGTTAGAAAATAATGACAGACATTTCAGTTTCAGATTTCATATCCTTCAGAAAATTCATATTAATGCAAGACCTACTATTCTATTATCTTTCTAAGTTTATAAGAGCAATATTTAAAAATTGTCCTTATTTTTGGGCCTTTGTCCCACTTCTATGTATGGCTTTGTCCAGATTTCTTGCTCTGAGGTTGAGAGGTATGACAAATGTGTCAGGGCCATCGCAGTCAGCCAGAGACATTTCAAATTGTGACATACTTGTTGCACCCCACTCCCCAATGTAGTGACTCTGGATGTGTCCAAGCAAGCCAAGGAACAGTTATGCAGTGTAAATGTGCAGACTATCCCCCCATCCAAGGTAGACACAAGTACTACAATGGCTTTTCATCTGTTCTTGATTTTGCAGAATGTTCTGGTTTCTGTCATATTTTTATACTGTTGATTTATGCTTATTATTCAGAAAGTGCCTGTTGCTCTGTGTTTAAGTAGCAATGCTTTAATGACCATCTGGTAAGCTTGTCTGAGATTGTAAGATGCAAGTAAGTTTTAATAAGCATACTGTTAACGAATTGCAAGCATTGAAAGCCTTTTTGTTGTTGCCATGCAGAGAATACTTACATAACTAGATAACATATAAGCCTTGGGTATTGAAATGCATATGACAGTATTTGTAATAAAGGACAGGATTACATTATTTTAAGAGCTCATTACAGGCTTTAACTGCAAACTAAACAGAATGTCAATCTATCATGTGTGGTCCATATCCTGTGCAGCAATCCTTTAAGCAATGTATGTTGAGCTTGTTTCCTGTTTTCTTTTCATTTTTTACTTTGATCATGTTTTCCCCATGAAACAAGTAGATAGTTGTTGTCAGGCAGCAAGTCTTTTTTGGATAAGAAACATGTTTACAAGTGGGGGTATCACAGAGATTGCTACTTTCAGCATGTTACTTGGTACTTTAATAAAGCTGAATATAAATTATAATCAGAACTGGAGTGCAAGGAGAAGTGGTTTGAGTTGAGGGCTGCTTGTTTTTCTTATACTTGATTTTGACTAGCATTTCAGTAATGTATTTAAAAAGTAATTTATTTTTTCATGCCTCACAACATTTTTGTTTCCATCTAGATATTAAGTAAGCTGCCATGCAGCCAATGGATTGAAATATTTTTTTTCTTCTACACTTTCCTTTTTTCTTGATTGGACTCTCATAATGATGGTTTGGCACCCAGGGCAGCATATTTAATTAAAGTTACAGTGTTTGTGGTTTTGATCATAGCTCCTCCCCTTTCTAGTTCACCACACCCATTCCCATTGACCCCACCCATTCAGCTGTCTCCTGCAGCCCTCCTTTGATTTGAAGTCACCAGCCACCACTGTTTCCAGCTGTGTCCTTTCCCCAAAATAATACAGTAATGTTGCCGGCAATCAGATTGTCTTCATGCACTGATAAAGGGGTGTCCAATTATGAAAATTAAATATAAAAATAAATGATAGCTATGACCAGAAGTGGCCAGGCCTTCAAGGTGACCTAGAGAGTATGAAACAGGTATATGCACTCTCTAATCTCTAAAGAACACACCGAGTTCCAGCCTTGCTTGGACGCATCCAGAGTCGCTACATGGGGGAGTGGGGTGCAACAAGTATGTCACAATTTGAAATGTCTCTAGCTGACTGTGATGGCCCTGACACATTTGTCATACCTCTCAATGAAAAACATTTAGTAATAAGTAAAATGGTTGCAAGAATGTAAATCAATAGCTTTCAATAAACACCAGAATTCAATCACCAGAAATGTAAAATTAAACTGTAGGATAGAAGTCCGCTATTCTAGAAAATGCTATCTGAATAACTAAGCTTTCCTAATCTAACTAGAAAATACTGTCCCTGATCAAATCTACCATATAACAGCAAGGCAAAGCTGGCTTACAGTTTTTTTTTTGTTTTTTTTTTGTGAGCTCTCTTCCATGGGTGTCCACTGACTGCAACTCTTCACTAACAGCTGCTCTTCACTTGACTAACTGCCCAGTACTTGACTAACTGCACATCTTAACAGTCTCAACTTCTTATTTTAAAATATAACAGTCAGCTGTTTAAAAAAGTTTTTTTTTCCTGTCAATCAGCTGTTCAAATAATCACCTAACAGTCAACAACATTCTAATGACATCACCTACTGTTCGGCTGATTCTCTATAGTACTTTAGAATCTCCCTCTCAAACATGCTTGGTTAGAAATGTATCAAAACACTGACATATTCTTTAAACATTCTGCTTAAACAGGGAAATACTCAGCATTTAAAAAACTTATTTACATTTTCACAATTAGATATGCTGACATACAATACAAGTTAATCTGAGATTATATACACATCTCCTGCCAGACATGCTAACACAGATGACAGTGTTTTCATTTTCTTCACAGCATCCAAGCATAAGACAACATGCTTATAATATAATTTTAAAGCTATTACTATTTAATCATAAAATCACCTGCTGCTCAATCCTAATAAAACCAAATTACCAGTTTTTACTCCAAATTCTCATGCATCAAAACACTGGCCGATTCTTTAAACATTCTGTTTAAACAGGGAAATACTCAGCATTTAATTTCACAATTAGATATGCTGACATACAATACAAGTTAATCTGAGAATATACACACATCTCCTGCCAGACATGCTAACACATATGACAGTGTTTTCATTTTCTTCACAGCATCCAAGCATAATACATCATTCTTATTTTTGCACCATTCCACCACCAACATGTTTATAATATAATTTTAAAGCTATTATTATTTAATCATAAAATCACCTGCTGCTCAATCCTAATAAAGACAAATTACTAGTTTTTACTCCAAATTCTCAATCTCTAGTAGACAAAACCCAACTCTCCATACTCTCCCATACCAAACTACTAGGTGTCATAATTGATGAACACCTCAAATTCGATCTTCATGTTCATCACAACATCTAAAAAAAACCTACAAAAATGGTTATACAGACAAAAGCAATTCCTTATCCCTACTACAAAAAAAGCCTTAGCCATCACCTATCTACTATCCTCTCTAACCTACTGTGCTCCACTATTTACAAACCTGGCCTCCAATCTAGACTACAAACCATCTACAACAAAATTGCTCAATTTGCAACAAATACCTCCTATTCTACAATACATTATATAGCATTATGGTCTCTAAACTGGTTAGAACTACCACAACATCTTTCCTACATTCAGTTAATGGTAACACACAAAACTGTATACAGACCTTCATTATGTTCTGCCCTTGCCTCTATTTTCACTAACTACATACCCAATAGACCCCTTAGATCTAAAAATCAACATCTGCTACAAGTTCATATCCCAAAATGCACAACTGTCCCAACTTCTATACTCCCACATATGACAAAAAAATGGAACTCTCTTCCTATAACTCTCAGATCAAATAAAAACTTCACCACCTTTAAATCCTTCTCATACAACTACTTATCCTCCATTTGGACCTGTAACTGTTCCATATCCTCCTTTCTCTCCCCTCTCAAACTGCACTCAGCCTCTACTTTCAAACCACACTCACTCTCTTTCCTATTATCTCTCTTAGATACAATGAAAAGTATTCATGGCAACTGCCTAATTTGCTTGTTGATACGTTATATGTTATTCTGTTGAAAATGCTTTAACATGTACAATTGTTTTCTTTGACTGTACATATTTTGCCTTTGTTGTTATGGTATATGTTATTTTACTTATGATATCTCTGCTTGTTAATTTATGTTTTTCTTTAACTTTGCTGGTATGTATACTGATATATTTTATTCAACTGTTCTAGTTTATAACAAGTTCTTGGAGCTTTTCTCCCCAGGCCTCCACTGAATATGGGCTTTCCTGGTCCAGTGGACTTTCCCAGTAATCAAATGCCAA